>NW_027259541.1:0-29038 GCF_045791955.1 Oncorhynchus clarkii lewisi
CCGATTTTTTCCCGATTTTTTCCCGATTTTTTTCCGATTTTTTCCCGATTTTTTCCCGATTTTTTCCGATTTTTTCCCCGATTTTTTCCCGATTTTTTCCCGATTTTTTCCCGATTTTTTCCCCGATTTTTTCCCGATTTTTTCCCGATTTTTCCCCGATTTTTTCCCGATTTTTTCCGATTTTTTCCGATTTTTTCCCCGATTTTTTCCCGATTTTTTCCGATTTTTTCCCGATTTTTTCCGATTTTTTCCCGATTTTTTCCCGATTTTTTCCGATTTTTTCCCCGATTTTTTCCCGATTTTTTCCCGATTTTTTCCCGATTTTTTCCCGATTTTTTCCGATTTTTTCCCGATTTTTCCCGATTTTTTCCGATTTTTTCCCGATTTTTTCCCGATTTTTCCCGATTTTTTCCCGATTTTTTCCCGATTTTTTCCCGATTTTTTCCCGATTTTTTCCGATTTTTTACCCGATTTTTTCCCGATTTTTTCCGATTTTTTCCCGATTTTTTCCGATTTTTTCCCCGATTTTTCCCCGATTTTTTCCCGATTTTTTCCCGATTTTTTCCCGAAATTTCCCCGATTTTTTCCCCGATTTTTTCCCGATTTTTCCCGATTTTTTCCCGAAATTTCCCCGATTTTTTCCGCGATTTTTTCCCGATTTTTCCCGATTTTTTCCGATTTTTTCCCCGATTTTTTCCCGATTTTTTCCCGATTTTTTCCCGATATTTTCCCCGATTTTTCCCGATTTTTTCCCGAAATTTCCCCGATTTTTTCCCCGATTTTTTCCCGATTTTTTCCGATTTTTTCCCGATTTTTTCCGATTTTTTCCGATTTTTTCCCCGATTTTTTCCCGATTTTTCCCGATTTTTTCCCGATTTTTTCCCGATTTTTTCCCGATTTTTTCCCGATTTTTTCCGATTTTTTCCGATTTTTTCCCCGATTTTTTCCCGATTTTTTCCGATTTTTTCCGATTTTTTCCCGATTTTTTCCGATTTTTTCCGATTTTTTCCCCGATTTTTTCCCGATTTTTTCCCGATTTTTTCCCGATATTTTCCCCGATTTTTCCCGATTTTTTCCCGAAATTTCCCCGATTTTTTCCCGATTTTTTCCGATTTTTTCCCGATTTTTTCCCGATTTTTTCCGATTTTTTCCCGATTTTTTCCCGATTTTTTCCGATTTTTTCCCCGATTTTTTCCGATTTTTCCGATTTTTTCCCCGATTTTTTCCCGATTTTTCCCGATTTTTTCCCGAAATTTCCCCGATTTTTTCCCGATTTTTTCCCGATTTTTTCCGATTTTTTCCGATTTTTTCCCCGATTTTTTCCCGATTTTTTCCGAAATTTCCCCGATTTTTTCCCGATTTTTTCCCGATTTTTTCCGATTTTTTCCCGATTTTTTCCCGATTTTTTCCGATTTTTTCCCGATTTTTTCCGATTTTTTCCCGATTTTTTCCCGATTTTTTCCGATTTTTTCCCCGATTTTTTCCCGATTTTTTCCCGATTTTTTCCCGATTTTTCCCGATTTTTTCCGATTTTTTCCCCGATTTTTTCCCGATTTTTTCCGATTTTTTCCCGATTTTTTCCCGATTTTTTCCCGATTTTTTCCCGATATTTTCCCCGATTTTTCCCGATTTTTTCCCGAAATTTCCCCGATTTTTTCCCGATATTTTTCCCGATTTTTCCCGATTTTTTCCCGAAATTTCCCCGATTTTTTCCCGATTTTTTCCCGATTTTTTCCCGATTTTTTCCGATTTTTTCCCGATTTTTTCCCGATTTTTTCCCGATTTTTTCCCGATATTTTCCCCGATTTTTCCCGATTTTTTCCCGAAATTTCCCCGATTTTTTCCCCGATTTTTTCCCGATTTTTTCCGATTTTTTCCCGATTTTTCCCGATTTTTTCCGATTTTTTCCCGATTTTTTCCCGATTTTTCCCGATTTTTTCCGATTTTTTCCCGATTTTTTCCCGATTTTTTCCCGATTTTTTCCCGATTTTTTCCCGATTTTTTCCGATTTTTTCCCGATTTTTTCCCGATTTTTTCCCGATTTTTTCCGATTTTTTCCGATTTTTTCCCCGATTTTTTCCCGATTTTTTCCCGATTTTTTCCGATTTTTTCCCGATTTTTTCCCGATTTTTTCCGATTTTTTCCCCGATTTTTTCCCGATTTTTTCCGATTTTTTCCCGATATTTTCCCGATTTTTCCCGATTTTTTCCCGAAATTTCCCCGATTTTTTCCCGATTTTTTCCGATTTTTCCCGATTTTTTCCCGAAATTTCCCCGATTTTTTCCGCGATTTTTTCCCGATTTTTCCCGATTTTTTCCAATTTTTTCCCCGATTTTTTCCCCGATTTTTTCCCGATTTTTTCCCGATATTTTCCCCGATTTTTCCCGATTTTTTCCCGAATTTTTCCCGATTTTTTCCCGATTTTTTCCCGATTTTTTCCCCGATTTTTTCCCCGATTTTTTCCCGATTTTTTCCGATTTTTTCCGATTTTTTCCCCGATTTTTTCCCGATTTTTTCCGATTTTTTCCGATTTTTTCCCGATTTTTTCCCGATTTTTTCCGATTTTTTCCGATTTTTTCCCGATTTTTTCCCGATTTTTTCCCGATTTTTTCCCGATTTTTTCCCGATTTTTTCCGATATTTTCCCGATTTTTTCCCGATTTTTTCCGATTTTTTCCCGATTTTTTCCCGATTTTTCCCGATTTTTTCCGATATTTCCCCGATTTTTTCCCGATTTTTTCCCGATTTTTTCCGATTTTTTCCCGATTTTTTCCGATTTTTCCCGATTTTTTCCCGATTTTTTCCCGATTTTTTCCGATTTTTTCCCGATTTTTTCCCGATTTTTTTCCGATTTTTTCCGATTTTTTCCCGATTTTTTCCGATTTTTTCCCGATTTTTTCCCGATTTTTTCCGATTTTTTCCCGATTTTTCCCGATTTTTTCCCGAAATTTTCCCCGATTTTTTCCCGATTTTTTCCGATTTTTTCCCGATTTTTTCCGATTTTTTCCCGATTTTTTCCGATTTTTTCCCGATTTTTTCCGATTTTTTCCGATTTTTTCCCGATTTTTTCCCGATTTTTTCCCGATTTTTTCCGATTTTTTCCGATTTTTTCCGATTTTTTCCCGAAATTTCCCCGATTTTTTCCCGATTTTTTCCGATTTTTTCCCGATTTTTTCCCGATTTTTTCCCGATTTTTTCCGATTTTTTCCCGATTTTTTCCCGATTTTTTCCCGATTTTTTCCCGATTTTTTCCGATTTTTTCCCCGATTTTTTCCCGATTTTTTCCCGATTTTTTCCGATTTTTTCCCGATTTTTTCCCGATTTTTTCCCGATTTTTTCCCGATATTTTCCCCGATTTTTCCCGATTTTTTCCCGAAATTTCCCCGATTTTTTCCCGATTTTTTCCGATTTTTTCCGATTTTTTCCCGATTTTTTCCCGATTTTTTCCGATTTTTTCCCCGATTTTTTCCCGATTTTTTCCGATTTTTTCCGATTTTTTCCCGATTTTTTCCCGATTTTTTCCCGATTTTTCCCGATTTTTTCCGATTTTTTCCGATTTTTTCCCCGATTTTTTCCCGATTTTTTCCGATTTTTTCCCGATTTTTTCCCGATTTTTTCCGATTTTTTCCGATTTTTTCCCGATTTTTTCCCGATTTTTTCCGATTTTTTCCCGATTTTTTCCCGATTTTTTCCCGATTTTTTCCCGATTTTTTCCCGATTTTTTCCCGATTTTTTCCGATTTTTTCCCGATTTTTTCCCGATTTTTCCCGATTTTTTCCGATTTTTTCCCGATTTTTTCCCGATTTTTTCCGATTTTTTCCCGATTTTTTCCCGATTTTTTCCGATTTTTCCCGATTTTTTCCGATTTTTTCCCCGATTTTTTCCCCGATTTTTTCCCGATTTTTTCCGATTTTTTCCCCGATTTTTTCCCGATTTTTTCCGATTTTTTCCCCGATTTTTTCCCGATTTTTCCCGATTTTTTCCCGAAATTTCCCCGATTTTTTCCCCGATTTTTTCCCGATTTTTTCCGATTTTTTCCCGATTTTTTCCCGATTTTTTCCGATTTTTTCCCCGATTTTTTCCCGATTTTTTCCCGATTTTTTCCCGATTTTTTCCCGATTTTTCCCGATTTTTTCCCGATTTTTTCCCGATTTTTTCCCGATTTTTTCCGATTTTTTCCCGATTTTTTCCCGATTTTTTCCCGATTTTTTCCGATTTTTTCCCGATTTTTTCCCGATTTTTCCCGATTTTTTCCCCGATTTTTTCCCGATTTTTCCCGATTTTTTCCCGATTTTTTCCGATTTTTTCCCGATTTTTTCCCGATTTTTTCCGATTTTTTCCGATTTTTTCCCGATTTTTTCCGATTTTTTCCCGATTTTTTCCCGATTTTTCCCGATTTTTCCCGATTTTTTCCCGATTTTTCCCCGATTTTTTCCCGATTTTTTCCCGATTTTTTCCGATTTTTTCCCCGATTTTTTCCCCGATTTTTCCCGATTTTTTCCCGAAATTTCCCCGATTTTTTCCCGATTTTTTCCCGATTTTTTCCGATTTTTTCCCGATTTTTTCCCGATTTTTCCCGATTTTTTCCCGATTTTTTCCCGATTTTTTCCCGATTTTTTCCGATTTTTTCCGATTTTTTCCCGATTTTTTCCCGATTTTTTCCGATTTTTTCCCCGATTTTTTCCCGATTTTTTCCGATTTTTTCCCCGATTTTTTCCCGATTTTTTCCCGATTTTTTCCCGATTTTTTCCCGATTTTTTCCGATTTTTTCCCCGATTTTTTCCCGATTTTTTCCCGATTTTTTCCCGATTTTTTCCCGATTTTTTCCCGATTTTTTCCCGATTTTTTCCCGATTTTTTCCCGATTTTTCCCGATTTTTTCCCGAATTTTCCCCGATTTTTTCCCGATTTTTTCCCGATTTTTTCCGATTTTTTCCCGATTTTTTCCCGATTTTTCCCGATTTTTTCCCGATTTTTTCCCGATTTTTTCCCGATTTTTCCCGATTTTTTCCGATTTTTTCCCGATTTTTTCCCGATTTTTTCCCGATTTTTTCCGATTTTTTCCCGATTTTTTCCCGATTTTTCCCGATTTTTTCCCGAAATTTCCCCGATTTTTTCCCGATTTTTTCCCGATTTTTTCCGATTTTTTCCCGATTTTTTCCCGATTTTTTCCGATTTTTTCCCGATTTTTTCCCGATTTTTTCCCGATTTTTTCCCGATTTTTTCCGATTTTTTCCCGATTTTTTCCCGATTTTTTCCGATTTTTTCCCGATTTTTTCCCGATTTTTCCCGATTTTTTCCGAAATTTCCCCGATTTTTTCCCGATTTTTTCCCGATTTTTTCCGATTTTTTCCCGATTTTTTCCCGATTTTTTCCCGATTTTTTCCGATTTTTTCCCGATTTTTTCCCGATTTTTTCCGATTTTTTCCCGATTTTTTCCCGATTTTTTCCCGATTTTTTCCCGATTTTTTCCCGATTTTTCCCGATTTTTTCCCGAAATTTCCCCGATTTTTTCCCGATTTTTTCCCGATTTTTTCCGATTTTTTCCCGATTTTTTCCCGATTTTTTCCGATTTTTTCCGATTTTTTCCCCGATTTTTTCCACGATTTTTTCCCGATTTTTTCCCAATTTTTTCCCGATTTTTTCCGATTTTTTCCGATTTTTTCCCGATTTTTTCCCGATTTTTCCCGATTTTTTCCCGATATTTTCCCGATTTTTTCCGATTTTTTCCCGATTTTTTCCGATTTTTTCCCGATTTTTTCCCGATTTTTTCCGATTTTTTCCCGATTTTTTCCCGATTTTTTCCGATTTTTTCCCCGATTTTTTCCCGATTTTTTCCGATTTTTTCCCGATTTTTTCCCCGATTTTTTCCCGATTTTTTCCCGATTTTTTCCCCGATTTTTTCCGATTTTTTCCCGAAATTTCCCCGATTTTTTCCCGATTTTTTCCCGATTTTTTCCGATTTTTTCCCGATTTTTTCCCGATTTTTTCCCGATTTTTTCCCGATTTTTTCCGATTTTTTCCGATTTTTTCCCGATTTTTTCCCGATTTTTTCCGATTTTTTCCGATTTTTTCCCGATTTTTTCCCGATTTTTTCCCGATTTTTTCCCGATTTTTTCCCGATTTTTTCCCGATTTTTTCCGATTTTTTCCCGATTTTTTCCGATTTTTTCCGATTTTTTCCCGATTTTTTCCCGATTTTTCCCGATTTTTTCCCGAATTTTCCCCGATTTTTTCCCCGATTTTTTCCCGATTTTTTCCGATTTTTTCCCCGATTTTTTCCCGATTTTTTCCCGATTTTTTCCCGATTTTTTCCGATTTTTTCCCGATTTTTTCCCGATTTTTTCCGATTTTTTCCCGATTTTTTCCCGATTTTTTCCCGATTTTTTCCCGATATTTTTCCCGATTTTTCCCGATTTTTTCCCGAAATTTCCCCGATTTTTTCCCGATTTTTTCCCGATTTTTTCCGATTTTTTCCCCGATTTTTTCCCGATTTTTTCCCGATTTTTTCCGATTTTTTCCCCGATTTTTTCCCGATTTTTTCCGATTTTTTCCCGATTTTTTCCCGATTTTTCCCGATTTTTTCCGATTTTTTCCCGATTTTTTCCCGATTTTTTCCCGATTTTTTCCCGATTTTTTCCCGATTTTTTCCCGATTTTTCCCGATTTTTTCCCGATTTTTTCCCGATTTTTTCCCGATTTTTTCCCGATTTTTTCCCGATTTTTTCCGATTTTTTCCCGATTTTTTCCCGATTTTTTCCCGATTTTTTCCGATTTTTTCCCGATTTTTTCCCGATTTTTTCCCGATTTTTTCCGATTTTTTCCCGATTTTTTCCCGATTTTTTCCCGATTTTTCCCGATTTTTTCCGATTTTTTCCCCGATTTTTTCCCGATTTTTTCCGATTTTTTCCGATTTTTTCCCGATTTTTTCCCGATTTTTTCCCGATTTTTTCCCGATTTTTTCCGATTTTTTCCCGAATTTTCCCGATTTTTTCCCGATTTTTTCCCGATTTTTTCCCGATTTTTTCCCGAATTTTCCCCGATTTTTTCCCGATTTTTTCCCGATTTTTTCCGATTTTTTCCGATTTTTTCCCGATTTTTTCCCGATTTTTTCCCGATTTTTTCCCGATATTTTCCCCGATTTTTCCCGATTTTTTCCCGATATTTCCCCGATTTTTTCCCGATTTTTTCCCGATTTTTTCCGATTTTTTCCCGAATTTTTCCCGATTTTTTCCCGATTTTTTCCCGATTTTTTCCCGATTTTTCCCGATTTTTTCCCGATTTTTTCCCGATTTTTTCCCGATTTTTTCCCGATTTTTTCCCGATTTTTTCCCGATTTTTTCCGATTTTTTCCGATTTTTTCCCGATTTTTTCCCGATTTTTTCCGATTTTTTCCGATTTTTTCCCGATTTTTTCCCGATTTTTTCCCGATTTTTTCCGATTTTTTCCCGATTTTTTCCCGATTTTTTCCGATTTTTTCCCGATTTTTTCCCGATTTTTTCCGATTTTTTCCCGATTTTTTCCCGATTTTTCCCGATTTTTTCCCGAATTTTTCCCGATTTTTTCCCGATTTTTTCCCGATTTTTTCCCGATTTTTTCCCGATTTTTTCCCGATTTTTTCCCGATTTTTTCCCGATTTTTTCCGATTTTTTCCCGATTTTTTCCCGATTTTTTCCCGATTTTTTCCCGATTTTTTCCCGATATTTTTCCCGATTTTTCCCGATTTTTTCCCGAAATTTCCCCGATTTTTTCCCGATTTTTTCCCGATTTTTTCCGATTTTTTCCCGATTTTTCCCGATTTTTTCCGATTTTTCCCCCGATTTTTTCCCGATTTTTTCCCGATTTTTTCCGATTTTTTCCGATTTTTTCCCGATTTTTTCCCGATTTTTTCCCGATTTTTTCCGATTTTTTCCCGATTTTTTCCCGATTTTTTCCGATTTTTTCCCGATATTTTTCCCGATTTTTTCCCCGATTTTTTCCCGATTTTTTCCCGATTTTTTCCGATTTTTTCCCGATTTTTTCCCGATTTTTCCCGATTTTTTCCCGATTTTTTCCCGATTTTTTCCCGATTTTTTCCCGATTTTTCCCGATTTTTTCCCGATTTTTTCCCGATTTTTTCCCGATTTTTTCCGATTTTTTCCGATTTTTTCCCCGATTTTTTCCCGATTTTTTCCGATTTTTTCCCGATATTTTCCCCGATTTTTCCCGATTTTTTCCCGAAATTTCCCCGATTTTTTCCCGATTTTTTCCCGATTTTTCCCGATTTTTTCCCGATTTTTTCCCGATTTTTTCCCGATTTTTTCCCGATTTTTTCCCGATTTTTTCCCGATTTTTTCCCGATTTTTTCCGATTTTTTCCCGATTTTTTCCCGATTTTTTCCCGATTTTTTCCGATTTTTTCCCCGATTTTTTCCCGATTTTTCCCGATTTTTTCCCGAAATTTCCCCGATTTTTTCCCGATTTTTTCCGATTTTTTCCGATTTTTTCCCGATTTTTTCCCGATTTTTTCCGATTTTTTCCCGATTTTTTCCCGATTTTTTCCCGATTTTTTCCCGATTTTTTCCGATTTTTTCCCCGATTTTTTCCCGATTTTTTCCGATTTTTTCCCGATTTTTTCCCGATTTTTTCCGATTTTTTCCGATTTTTTCCCCGATTTTTTCCCGATTTTTTCCCGATTTTTTTCGATTTTTTCCCCGATTTTTTCCCGATTTTTTCCCGATTTTTTCCGATTTTTTCCCCGATTTTTTCCCGATTTTTTCCGATTTTTTCCCGATTTTTTCCCGATTTTTTCCCGATTTTTTCCCGATATTTTCCCCGATTTTTCCCGATTTTTTCCCGAAATTTCCCCGATTTTTTCCCCGATTTTTTCCCGATTTTTTCCGATTTTTTCCCGATTTTTTCCCGATTTTTTCCCGATTTTTTCCGATTTTTTCCGATTTTTTCCCCGATTTTTTCCCGATTTTTTCCGATTTTTTCCCGATTTTTTCCCGATTTTTTCCGATTTTTTCCCCGATTTTTTCCCGATTTTTTCCGATTTTTTCCCCGATTTTTTCCCGATTTTTTCCGATTTTTTCCCGATTTTTTCCCGATTTTTTCCCGATTTTTTCCCGATTTTTCCCCGATTTTTTCCCGATTTTTCCCGATTTTTTCCGATTTTTTCCCGATTTTTTCCCGATTTTTTCCGATTTTTTCCCGATTTTTTCCCGATTTTTTCCCGATTTTTTCCCGATATTTTCCCCGATTTTTCCCGATTTTTTCCCGAAATTTCCCCGATTTTTTCCCCGATTTTTTCCCGATTTTTCCCGATTTTTTCCCGAAATTTCCCCGATTTTTTCCGCGATTTTTTCCCGATTTTTCCCGATTTTTTCCAATTTTTTCCCCGATTTTTTCCCCGATTTTTTCCCGATTTTTTCCCGATATTTTCCCCGATTTTTTCCGATTTTTTCCCGAATTTTTCCCGATTTTTTCCCGATTTTTTCCCGATTTTTTCCGATTTTTTCCCGATTTTTTCCGATTTTTTCCGATTTTTTCCCCGATTTTTTCCCGATTTTTCCCGATTTTTTCCGATTTTTCCCCCGATTTTTTCACCGATTTTTTCCCGATTTTTCCCGATTTTTTCCGATTTTTTCCGATTTTTTCCCGATTTTTTCCCGATTTTTTCCGATTTTTTCCCGATTTTTTCCCGATTTTTTCCGATTTTTTCCCGATTTTTTCCCGATTTTTTCCCGATTTTTTCCCGATTTTTTCCCGATTTTTTCCGATTTTTTCCCGATTTTTTCCCGATTTTTTCCCGATTTTTTCCCGATTTTTTCCGATTTTTTCCCGATTTTTTCCGATTTTTTCCCCGATTTTTTCCCGATTTTTTCCGATTTTTTCCCGATTTTTTCCCGATTTTTTCCGATTTTTTCCCCGATTTTTTCCCGATTTTTTCCGATTTTTTCCCGATTTTTCCCCGATTTTTTCCCGATTTTTTCCCGATTTTTTCCGATTTTTTCCCGATTTTTTCCCGATTTTTTCCGATTTTTTCCCCGATTTTTTCCCGATTTTTTCCCGATTTTTTCCCGATTTTTCCCGATTTTTTCCGATTTTTTCCCGATTTTTTCCCGATTTTTTCCCGATTTTTTCCGATTTTTTCCCGATTTTTTCCGATTTTTTCCCGATTTTTTCCGATTTTTTCCCGATTTTTTCCCGATTTTTTCCCGATTTTTTCCGATTTTTTCCGATTTTTTCCCCGATTTTTTCCCGATTTTTTCCGATTTTTTCCCCGATTTTTTCCCCGATTTTTTCCCGATTTTTTCCCGATATTTTCCCCGATTTTTCCCGATTTTTTCCCGAAATTTCCCCGATTTTTTCCCGATATTTTCCCCGATTTTTCCCGATTTTTTCCCGAAATTTCCCCGATTTTTTCCGCGATTTTTTCCCGATATTTTCCCCGATTTTTCCCGATTTTTTCCCGATTTTTCCCCGATTTTTTCACCGATTTTTTCCCGATTTTTTCCCGATTTTTTCCGATTTTTTCCGATTTTTTCCCGATTTTTTCCCGATTTTTTCACCGATTTTTTCCCGATTTTTCCCGATTTTTTCCGATTTTTTCCGATTTTTTCCCCGATTTTTTCCCGATTTTTTCCGATTTTTTCCGATATTTTCCCGATTTTTTCCCGATTTTTTCACCGATTTTTTCCCGATTTTTCCCGATTTTTTCCGATTTTTTCCGATTTTTTCCCCGATTTTTTCCCGATTTTTTCCGATTTTTTCCCGATTTTTTCCCGATTTTTTCCCGATTTTTTCCGATTTTTTCCGATTTTTTCCCCGATTTTTTCCCGATTTTTTCCGATTTTTTCCCGATTTTTTCCCGATTTTTTCCCGATTTTTTCCCGATTTTTTCCCGATTTTTCCCGATTTTTTCCCGATATTTTCCCGATTTTTTCCCGATTTTTTCCCGATTTTTCCCGATTTTTTCCCGAAATTTTCCCGATTTTTTCCCGATTTTTTCCCGATTTTTTCCGATTTTTTCCCGATTTTTTCCCGATTTTTTCCCGATTTTTTCCCGATTTTTTCCCGATATTTTCCCCGATTTTTCCCGATTTTTTCCCGAAATTTCCCCGATTTTTTCCCGATTTTTTCCCGATTTTTTCCGATTTTTTCCCGATTTTTCCCGATTTTTTCCCGATTTTTTCCCGATTTTTTCCCGATTTTTTCCCGATTTTTTCCGATTTTTTCCCGATTTTTTCCCGATTTTTTCCCGATTTTTTCCGATTTTTTCCGATTTTTCCCGATTTTTTCCGATTTTTTCCGATTTTTTCCCGATTTTTTCCCGATTTTTTCCGATTTTTTCCGATTTTTTCCCGATTTTTTCCCGATTTTTTCCGATTTTTTCCGATTTTTTCCCGATTTTTTCCCCGATTTTTTCCCCGATTTTTTCCCCGATTTTTTCCCGATTTTTCCCGATTTTTTCCCGAAATTTCCCCGATTTTTTCCCGATTTTTTCCCGATTTTTTCCGATTTTTTCCCCGATTTTTTCCCGATTTTTCCCGATTTTTTCCGATTTTTTCCCCGATTTTTTCCCCGATTTTTTCCGATTTTTTCCCGATATTTTCCCCGATTTTTCCCGATTTTTTCCCGAAATTTCCCCGATTTTTTCCCGATTTTTTCCCGATTTTTTCCCCGATTTTTTCCCGATTTTTTCCGATTTTTTCCGATTTTTTCCCCGATTTTTTCCCGATTTTTCCCGATTTTTTCCCGATTTTTTCCCGATTTTTTCCCGATTTTTTCCCGATTTTTTCCCGATTTTTTCCCGATTTTTTCCGATTTTTCCCGATTTTTTCCCGATTTTTTCCCGATTTTTTCCCGATTTTTTCCCGATTTTTTCCCGATTTTTTCCGATTTTTTCCCGATTTTTTCCCGATTTTTTCCGATTTTTTCCCGATTTTTTCCCGATTTTTTCCGATTTTTTCCGATTTTTTCCCGATTTTTTCCCGATTTTTTCCCGATTTTTTCCGATTTTTTCCCGATTTTTTCCGATTTTTTCCCGATTTTTTCCGATTTTTTCCCGATTTTTTCCCGATTTTTTCCGATTTTTTCCCGATTTTTTCCCGATTTTTTCCCGATTTTTTCCGATTTTTTCCCCGATTTTTTCCCGATTTTTTCCCGATTTTTTCCCGATTTTTTCCCGATTTTTTCCCGATTTTTCCCGATTTTTTCCCGATTTTTTCCCGATTTTTTCCGATTTTTTCCGATTTTTTCCCGATTTTTTCCCGATTTTTTCCCGATTTTTCCCGATTTTTTCCCGAAATTTTCCCGATTTTTTCCCGATTTTTTCCGATTTTTTCCGATTTTTTCCCGATTTTTTCCCGATTTTTTCCGATTTTTTCCCCGATTTTTCCCCGATTTTTTCCCGATTTTTTCTGATTTTTTCCCGATTTTTTCCGATTTTTTCCCGATTTTTTCCCGATTTTTTCCCGATTTTTTCCCGATTTTTTCCCGATTTTTTCCCGATTTTTTCCGATTTTTTCCGATTTTTTCCCGATTTTTTCCCGATTTTTTCCGATTTTTTCCCCGATTTTTTCCCGATTTTTTCCGATTTTTTCCCGATTTTTCCCGATTTTTTCCCGAAATTTCCCCGATTTTTTCCCGATTTTTTCCCGATTTTTTCCGATTTTTTCCCGATTTTTTCCCGATTTTTTCCCGATTTTTTCCCGATTTTTTCCCGATTTTTTCCCGATTTTTTCCGATTTTTTCCCCGATTTTTTCCCGATTTTTTCCCGATTTTTTCCCCGATTTTTTCCCGATTTTTCCCGATTTTTTCCCGAAATTTCCCCGATTTTTTCCCGATTTTTTCCCGATTTTTTCCCGATTTTTTCCCGATTTTTTCCCGATTTTTTCCGATTTTTTCCCCGATTTTTTCCCGATTTTTTCCCGATTTTTTCCGATTTTTTCCCGATTTTTTCCCGATTTTTTCCCGATTTTTTCCGATTTTTTCCGATTTTTTCCCCGATTTTTTCCCGATTTTTTCCCGATTTTTTCCCGATATTTTCCCCGATTTTTCCCGATTTTTTCCCGAAATTTCCCCGATTTTTTCCCGATTTTTTCCGATTTTTTCCCCGATTTTTTCCCGATTTTTTCCCGATTTTTTCCGAATTTTTCCCGATATTTTCCCGATTTTTTCCCGATTTTTTCCGAATTTTTCCCGATATTTTCCCGATTTTTTCCCGAAATTTCCCCGATTTTTTCCCCGATTTTTTCCGATTTTTTCCCCGATTTTTTCCCGATTTTTCCCGATTTTTTCAGATTTTTTCCACGATTTTTTCCCGATTTTTTCCGATTTTTTCCCGATTTTTTCCCGATTTTTTCCGATTTTTTCCCCGATTTTTCCCGATTTTTTCCCGAAATTTCCCCGATTTTTTCCCGATTTTTTCCCGATTTTTTCCGATTTTTTCCCGATTTTTTCCCGATTTTTTCCGATTTTTTCCGATTTTTTCCCGATTTTTTCCCGATTTTTTCCCGATTTTTTCCCGATTTTTTCCCCGATTTTTTCCCGATTTTTTCCCGATTTTTTCCCGATTTTTTCCGATTTTTTCCCGATTTTTTCCCGATTTTTTCCGATTTTTTCCCGATTTTTTCCCGATTTTTTCCCGATTTTTTCCCGATTTTTTCCCGATTTTTCCCGATTTTTTCCCGAAATTTCCCCGATTTTTTCCCGATTTTTTCCCGATTTTTTCCCGATTTTTTCCGATTTTTTCCCGATTTTTTCCCGATTTTTTCCGATTTTTTCTCGATTTTTTCCCGATTTTTTCCCGATTTTTTCCCGATTTTTTCCGATTTTTTCCCGATTTTTTCCCGATTTTTTCCCGATTTTTTCCGATTTTTTCCCGATTTTTTCCCGATTTTTTCCGATTTTTTCCCGATTTTTTCCCGATTTTTTCCCGATTTTTTCCCGATTTTTTCCCGATTTTTCCCGATTTTTTCCCGAATTTTCCCCGATTTTTTCCCGATTTTTTCCCGATTTTTCCCGATTTTTTCCCGAATTTTCCCGATTTTTTCCGATTTTTTCCCGATTTTTTCCCGATTTTTTCCCGATTTTTTCCCGATTTTTCCCGATTTTTTCCCGAAATTTCCCCGATTTTTTCCCGATTTTTCCCGATTTTTTCCCGATTTTTTCCCGATTTTTTCCCGATTTTTTCCGATTTTTTCCCGATTTTTTCCCGATTTTTTCCCGATTTTTTCCGATTTTTTCCCGATTTTTTCCCGATTTTTTCCCGATTTTTCCCCGATTTTTTCCCGATTTTTTCCGATTTTTTCCCGATTTTTTCCCGATTTTTTCCCGATTTTTTCCGATTTTTTCCCGATTTTTTCCCGATTTTTTCCGATTTTTCCCCGATTTTTTCCCGATTTTTTCCGATTTTTTCCCGATTTTTCCCGATTTTTTCCCGAAATTTCCCCGATTTTTTCCCGATTTTTTCCCGATTTTTTCCGATTTTTTCCCCGATTTTTTCCCGATTTTTCCCGATTTTTTCCGATTTTTTCCCGATTTTTTCCCGATTTTTTCCGATTTTTTCCCGATTTTTTCCCGATTTTTTCCCGATTTTTTCCCGATTTTTTCCCGATTTTTTCCCGATTTTTTCCGAAATTTCCCCGATTTTTTCCCGATTTTTTCCCGATTTTTTCCGATTTTTTCCCGATTTTTTCCGATTTTTTCCCGATTTTTTCCCGATTTTTTCCGATTTTTTCCCGATTTTTCCCGATTTTTTCCCGATTTTTTCCGATTTTTTCCCGATTTTTTCCCGATTTTTTCCGATTTTTTCCCGATTTTTTCCCGATTTTTTCCCGATTTTTTCCCGATTTTTTCCCGATTTTTTCCGATTTTTTCCCGAATTTTTCCCGATTTTTTCCCGATTTTTCCCGATTTTTTCCGATTTTTTCCCGATTTTTTCCCGATTTTTTCCGATTTTTTCCCGATTTTTTCCCGATTTTTTCCCGATTTTTTCCGATTTTTTCCCGATTTTTCCCGATTTTTTCCCGAAATTTTCCCGATTTTTTCCCGATTTTTTCCGATTTTTTCCCGATTTTTTCCCGATTTTTCCCGATTTTTTCCCGATTTTTTCCCGATTTTTTCCGATTTTTTCCGATTTTTTCCCGATTTTTTCCCGATTTTTTCCGATTTTTTCCCGATTTTTCCCGATTTTTTCCGAATTTTCCCCGATTTTTTCCCGATTTTTTCCCGATTTTTTCCGATTTTTTCCCGATTTTTTCCCGATTTTTCCCGATTTTTTCCGATTTTTTCCCGATTTTTTCCCGATTTTTTCCGATTTTTTCCCGATTTTTTCCCGATTTTTTCCCGATTTTTTCCCGATTTTTTCCCGATTTTTTCCGATTTTTTCCCGATTTTTTCCCGATTTTTTCCGATTTTTTCCCGATTTTTTCCCGATTTTTTCCCGATTTTTTCCGATTTTTTCCCGATTTTTCCCGATTTTTTCCCGAAATTTCCCCGATTTTTTCCCGATTTTTTCCCGATTTTTTCCGATTTTTTCCCCGATTTTTTCCCGATTTTTTCCGATTTTTTCCCGATTTTTTCCCGATTTTTTCCCGATTTTTTCCCGATATTTTCCCCGATTTTTCCCGATTTTTTCCCGAAATTTCCCCGATTTTTTCCCGATTTTTTCCCGATTTTTTCCGATTTTTTCCCGATTTTTTCCCGATTTTTTCCGATTTTTTCCCGATTTTTTCCCGATTTTTTCCGATTTTTCCCGATTTTTTCCGATTTTTTCCCGATTTTTTCCCGATTTTTTCCGATATTTCCCCGATTTTTTCCCGATTTTTTCCGATTTTTTCCCCGATTTTTTCCCGATTTTTTCCCGATTTTTTCCGATTTTTTCCCCGATTTTTTCCCGATTTTTCCCGATTTTTTCCCGAAATTTCCCCGATTTTTTACCCGATTTTTTCCCGATTTTTTCCGATTTTTTCCCGATTTTTTCCCGATTTTTCCCGATTTTTTCCCGATTTTTTCCCGATTTTTTCCCGATTTTTTCCCGATTTTTTCCGATTTTTTCCCGATTTTTTCCCGATTTTTTCCGATTTTTTCCCCGATTTTTTCCCGATTTTTTCCGATTTTTTCCCGATTTTTTCCCGATTTTTTCCCGATTTTTTCCCGATTTTTTCCGATTTTTTCCGATTTTTTCCCGATTTTTTCCCGATTTTTTCCCGATTTTTTCCCGATTTTTTCCCGATTTTTTCCCGATTTTTCCCCGATTTTTTCCCGATTTTTTCCCGATTTTTTCCCGATTTTTTCCCCGATTTTTTCCCGATTTTTTCCCGATTTTTTCCCGATTTTTCCCGATTTTTTCCCGAAATTTCCCCGATTTTTTCCCCGATTTTTTCCCGATTTTTTCCGATTTTTTCCCCGATTTTTTCCCGATTTTTCCCGATTTTTTCCCGATTTTTTCCCGATTTTTTCCGATTTTTTCCGATTTTTTCCCGATTTTTTCCCGATTTTTTCCCGATTTTTTCCCGATTTTTTCCCGATTTTTCCCGATTTTTTCCGATTTTTTCCCGATTTTTTCCCGATTTTTTCCGATTTTTTCCCGATTTTTTCCCGATTTTTTCCCGATTTTTTCCGATTTTTTCCGATTTTTTCCCCGATTTTTTCCCGATTTTTTCCGATTTTTTCCCGATTTTTTCCCCGATTTTTTCCCGATTTTTTCCCGATTTTTTCCGATTTTTTCCCGATATTTTCCCCGATTTTTCCCGATTTTTTCCGATTTTTTCCCGATTTTTTCCCGATTTTTTCCGATTTTTTCCCGATTTTTTCCCGATTTTTCCCGATTTTTTCCCGATATTTTCCCGATTTTTTCCCGATTTTTTCCCGATTTTTTCCCGATTTTTTCCCGATTTTTTCCCGATTTTTTCCGATTTTTCCGATTTTTTCCCGAAATTTCCCCGATTTTTTCCCGATTTTTTCCCGATTTTTTCCCGATTTTTTCCCGATTTTTTCCCGATTTTTTCCGATTTTTCCCGATTTTTTCCGATTTTTTCCCGATTTTTCCCCGATTTTTTCCCGATTTTTTCCGATTTTTTCCCGATTTTTTCCCGATTTTTTCCCGATTTTTTCCGATTTTTTCCCGATTTTTTCCCCGATTTTTTCCCGATTTTTCCCGATTTTTTCCGATTTTTTCCGATTTTTTCCCCGATTTTTCCCGATTTTTTCCGATTTTTTCCCGATTTTTTCCCGATTTTTTCCCGATTTTTTCCCGATATTTTCCCCGATTTTTCCCGATTTTTTCCCGAAATTTCCCCGATTTTTTCCCGATTTTTTCCCGATTTTTTCCCGATTTTTTCCCGATTTTTTCCCGATTTTTTCCGATTTTTTCCCGATTTTTTCCCGATTTTTTCCCGATTTTTTCCGATTTTTTCCCGATTTTTCCCGATTTTTTCCCGAAATTTCCCCGATTTTTTCCCGATTTTTTCCGATTTTTTCCCCGATTTTTTCCCGATTTTTCCCGATTTTTTCCGATTTTTTCCCGATTTTTTCCCGATTTTTTCCGATTTTTTCCCGATTTTTTCCCGATTTTTTCCGATTTTTTCCCGATTTTTTCCCGATTTTTTCCGATTTTTTCCCGATTTTTTCCGATTTTTTCCGATTTTTTCCCGATTTTTTCCCGATTTTTTCCGATTTTTTCCCGATTTTTTCCCGATTTTTTCCCGATTTTTTCCCGATTTTTTCCCGATTTTTTCCCGATTTTTTCCCGATTTTTTCCCGATTTTTTCCCGATTTTTCCCGATTTTTTCCCGATTTTTTCCCGATTTTTTCCGATTTTTTCCGATTTTTTCCCGATTTTTTCCCGATTTTTTCCGATTTTTTCCCGATTTTTTCCGATTTTTCCCGATTTTTTCCCGAAATTTCCCCGATTTTTTCCCGATTTTTTCCCCGATTTTTTCCCGATTTTTTCCCGATTTTTTCCGATTTTTTCCCGATTTTTTCCCGATTTTTTCCCGATTTTTTCCGATTTTTTCCCCGATTTTTTCCCGATTTTTTCCGATTTTTTCCCGATTTTTCCCGATTTTTTCCCGAAATTTCCCCGATTTTTTCCCGATTTTTTCCCGATTTTTTCCGATTTTTTCCCGATTTTTTCCCGATTTTTCCCGATTTTTTCCGATTTTTTCCCGATTTTTTCCCGATTTTTTCCGATTTTTTCCCGATTTTTTCCCGATTTTTTCCCCGATTTTTTCCCGATTTTTCCCGATTTTTTCCGATTTTTTCCCCGATTTTTTCCCGATTTTTTTCCCCGATTTTTTCCCGATTTTTTCCGATTTTTTCCCCGATTTTTTTCCCGATTTTTCCCGATTTTTTCCCGAAATTTCCCCGATTTTTTCCCCGATTTTTTCCCGATTTTTTCCGATTTTTTCCCGATTTTTTCCCGATTTTTTCCGATTTTTTCCCCGATTTTTTCCCGATTTTTTCCGATTTTTTCCCGATTTTTCCCGATTTTTTCCCGAAATTTCCCCGATTTTTTCCCCATTTTTTCCGATTTTTTCCCCGATTTTTTCCCGATTTTTCCCGATTTTTTCCGATTTTTTCCCGATTTTTTCCCGATTTTTTCCGATTTTTCCCGATTTTTTCCCGATTTTTCCCCGATTTTTTCCCGATTTTTTCCGATTTTTTCCGATTTTTTCCCCGATTTTTTCCCGATTTTTTCCCGATTTTTTCCGATTTTTTCCCGATTTTTCCCGATTTTTTCCCGAAATTTCCCCGATTTTTTCCCGATTTTTTCCGATTTTTTCCCCGATTTTTTCCCGATTTTTCCCGATTTTTTCCGATTTTTTCCCGATTTTTTCCCGATTTTTTCCCGATTTTTCCCGATTTTTTCCGATTTTTTCCCGATTTTTTCCCGATTTTTTCCGATTTTTTCCGATTTTTTCCCGATTTTTTCCGATTTTTTCCCGATTTTTTCCCGATTTTTTCCCGATTTTTTCCGATTTTTTCCCGATTTTTTCCGATTTTTTCCCGATTTTTTCCCGATTTTTTCCCGATTTTTTCCCGATTTTTTCCCGATTTTTCCCGATTTTTTCCCGAAATTTTCCCGATTTTTTCCCGATTTTTTCCGATTTTTTCCCGATTTTTTCCCGATTTTTTCCCGATTTTTTCCGATTTTTTCCCGATTTTTCCCGATTTTTTCCGATTTTTCCCGATTTTTTCCCGATTTTTTCCGATTTTTTCCGATTTTTTCCCGATTTTTTCCCGATTTTTTCCGATTTTTTCCGATTTTTTCCCGATTTTTTCCGATTTTTTCCCGATTTTTTCCCGATTTTTTCCGATTTTTTCCGATTTTTTCCCGATTTTTTCCGATTTTTTCCGATTTTTTCCCGATTTTTCCCGATTTTTTCCCGATTTTTCCCGATTTTTTCCCGATTTTTTCCGATTTTTTCCCGATTTTTTCCCGATTTTTTCCCGATTTTTTCCGATTTTTTCCCGATTTTTTCCCGATTTTTTCCCGATTTTTTCCCGATTTTTTCCCGATTTTTCCCGATTTTTTCCCGATTTTTCCCCGATTTTTCCCGATTTTTTCCGATTTTTTCCGATTTTTTCCCGATTTTTTCCGATTTTTTCCGATTTTTTCCCGATTTTTTCCCGATTTTTTCCGATTTTTTCCCGATTTTTTCCCGATTTTTTCCCGATTTTTTCCCGATTTTTCCCGATTTTTTCCGATTTTTCCCCGATTTTTTCCCGATTTTTTCCCGATTTTTTCCGATTTTTTCCCGATTTTTTCCCGATTTTTTCCCGATTTTTTCCCGATTTTTTCCCGATTTTTTCCGATTTTTTCCCGATTTTTTCCCGATTTTTTCCGATTTTTTCCCGATTTTTTCCCGATTTTTTCCGATTTTTTCCCGATTTTTTCCCGATTTTTTCCGATTTTTTCCCGATTTTTTCCCGATTTTTTCCGATTTTTTCCGATTTTTTCCCGATTTTTCCCGATTTTTTCCCGATATTTTCCCGATTTTTTCCCGATTTTTTCCCGATTTTTTCCGATTTTTTCCCGATTTTTTCCGATTTTTTCCGATTTTTTCCCGATTTTTTCCCGATTTTTTCCGATATTTTTCCCGATTTTTCCCGATTTTTTCCCGAAATTTCCCCGATTTTTTCCCGATTTTTTCCGATTTTTTCCCGATTTTTTCCGATTTTTTCCCGATTTTTTCCGATTTTTTCCCGATTTTTTCCGATTTTTTCCGATTTTTTCCGATTTTTTCCGATTTTTTCCGATTTTTTCCGATTTTTTCCCGATTTTTTCCCGATTTTTTCCCGATTTTTTCCGATTTTTTCCGATTTTTTCCCGATTTTTTCCCGATTTTTTCCGATTTTTTCCCGATTTTTTCCCGATTTTTCCCGATTTTTTCCGAAATTTCCCCGATTTTTTCCCGATTTTTTCCCGATTTTTTCCCGATTTTTTCCCGATTTTTTCCCGATTTTTTCCGATTTTTTCCCGATTTTTCCCGATTTTTTCCCGATTTTTTCCGATTTTTTCCCGATTTTTTCCCGATTTTTTCCGATTTTTTCCGATTTTTTCCCGATTTTTTCCCGATTTTTTCCGATTTTTTCCCGATTTTTTCCCGATTTTTTCCGATTTTTTCCGATTTTTTCCCGATTTTTTCCGATTTTTTCCCGATTTTTTCCCGATTTTTTCCCGATTTTTTCCGATATTTTCCCGATTTTTTCCGATTTTTTCCCGATTTTTCCCCGATTTTTTCCCGATTTTTTCCGATTTTTTCCGATTTTTTCCCGATTTTTTCCCGATTTTTTCCGATTTTTTCCCGATTTTTTCCGATTTTTTCCCGATTATTTTCCCGATTTTTTCCCGATTTTTTCCCGATTTTTTCCGATTTTTTCCCGATTTTTTCCGATTTTTCCCGATTTTTTCCCGATTTTTTCCCGATTTTTTCCGATTTTTTCCGATTTTTCCCGATTTTTTCCCGATTTTTTCCCGATTTTTTCCGATTTTTTCCGATTTTTTCCGATTTTTTCCGATTTTTTCCCGATTTTTTCCCGATTTTTTCCGATTTTTTCCCGATTTTTTCCGATTTTTTCCCGATTTTTTCCGATTTTTTCCGATTTTTTCCCGATTTTTTCCGATTTTTTCCGATTTTTTCCCGATTTTTTCCCGATTTTTTCCCGATTTTTTCCGATTTTTTCCGATTTTTTCCCGATTTTTCCCCGATTTTTCCCGATTTTTTCCGATTTTTTCCCGATTTTTTCCCGATTTTTTCCGATTTTTTCCGATTTTTTCCCGATTTTTCCCGATTTTTTCCCGATATTTTCCCGATTTTTTCCCGATTTTTTCCGATTTTTTCCCGATTTTTTCCGATTTTTTCCGATTTTTCCCGATTTTTTCCGATTTTTTCCGATTTTTTCCCGATTTTTTCCCGATTTTTTCCGATTTTTTCCGATTTTTCCCGATTTTTTCCCGATTTTTTCCCGATTTTTTCCCGATTTTTCCCGATTTTTTCCGAATTTTTCCCGATTTTTTCCCGATTTTTTCCGATTTTTTCCGATTTTTTCCCGATTTTTTCCCGATTTTTTCCGATTTTTTCCCGATTTTTTCCCGATTTTTTCCCGATTTTTTCCGATTTTTTCCGATTTTTTCCCGATTTTTTCCCGATTTTTTCCGATTTTTTCCGATTTTTTCCCGATTTTTTCCCGATTTTTTCCCGATTTTTTCCGATTTTTTCCCGATTTTTTCCGATTTTTCCGATTTTTTCCCGATTTTTTCCGATTTTTTCCCGATTTTTTCCGATTTTTTCCGATTTTTTCCGATTTTTTCCCGATTTTTTCCGATTTTTCCCGATTTTTTCCCGATTTTTTCCCGATTTTTCCCGATTTTTTCCGATATTTTCCCGATTTTTTCCCGATTTTTTCCGATTTTTTCCGATTTTTTCCCGATTTTTTCCCGATTTTTCCCGATTTTTTCCCGATATTTTCCCGATTTTTTCCGATTTTTTCCGAAATTTTCCCGATTTTTTCCCGATTTTTTCCGATTTTTTCCGATTTTTTCCCGATTTTTTCCCGATTTTTTCCGATTTTTTCCCGATTTTTTCCCGATTTTTCCCGATTTTTTCCGATTTTTTCCCGATTTTTTCCGATTTTTTCCGATTTTTTCCGATTTTTTCCGATTTTTTCCGATTTTTTCCGATTTTTTCCGATTTTTTCCCGATTTTTTCCCGATTTTTTCCGATTTTTTCCGATTTTTTCCCGATTTTTTCCGATTTTTTCCGATTTTTTCCCGATTTTTCCCGATTTTTTCCGATTTTTTCCCGATTTTTTCCGATTTTTTCCGATTTTTTCCGATTTTTTCCCGATTTTTTCCCGATTTTTTCCGATTTTTTCCGATTTTTTCCCGATTTTTTCCGATTTTTTCCGATTTTTTCCCGATTTTTCCCGATTTTTTCCGATTTTTTCCCGATTTTTTCCCGATTTTTTCCGATTTTTCCCGATTTTTTCCGATTTTTCCCGATTTTTTCCGATTTTTCCATTTTTCCGATTTTTTCCCGATTTTTTCCGATTTTTTCCGATTTTTTCCGATTTTTTCCGATTTTTTCCGATTTTTTCCCGATTTTTTCCGATTTTTTCCGATTTTTTCCCGATTTTTTCCCGATTTTTTCCGATTTTTTCCGATTTTTTCCCGATTTTTTCCGATTTTTTCCGATTTTTCCCGATTTTTTCCCGATTTTTTCCCGATTTTTTCCGATTTTTTCCGATTTTTTCCCGATTTTTTCCCGATTTTTTCCGATTTTTTCCCGATTTTTTCCCGATTTTTTCCCGATTTTTCCCGATTTTTTCCCGATTTTTTCCCGATTTTTTCCCGATTTTTTCCCGATTTTTTCCGATTTTTTCCGATTTTTTCCGATTTTTCCCGATTTTTTCCCGATTTTTTCCCGATTTTTTCCGATTTTTTCCCGATTTTTTCCCGATTTTTTCCCGATTTTTTCCCGATTTTTTCCGATTTTTTCCGATTTTTTCCCGATTTTTTCCGATTTTTTCCGATTTTTTCCGATTTTTTCCCGATTTTTTCCGATTTTTTCCGATTTTTTCCCGATTTTTTCCGATTTTTTCCGATTTTTTCCGATTTTTTCCGATTTTTTCCGATTTTTTCCCGATATTTTCCCGATTTTTCCCGATTTTTTCCCGAAATTTCCCCGATTTTTTCCCGATTTTTTCCGATTTTTTCCGATTTTTTCCGATTTTTTCCCGATTTTTTCCCGATTTTTTCCGATTTTTTCCGATTTTTTCCCGATTTTTTCCGATTTTTTCCCCGATTTTTTCCCCGATTTTTTCCCCGATTTTTTCCGATTTTTTCCCGATATTTTCCCCGATTTTTCCCGATTTTTTCCCGAAATTTCCCCGATTTTTTCCGATTTTTTCCGATTTTTTCCCGATTTTTTCCCGATTTTTTCCGATTTTTCCGATTTTTTCCGATTTTTTCCCGATTTTTCCCGATTTTTTCCGATTTTTTCCCGATTTTTTCACCGATTTTTTCCCGATTTTTTCCGATTTTTTCCGATTTTTTCCGATTTTTTCCGATTTTTTCCCGATTTTTTCCCGATTTTTTCCGATTTTTTCCGATTTTTTCCGATTTTTTCCGATTTTTTCCGATTTTTTCCCGATTTTTCCCGATTTTTTTCCGATTTTTTCCCGATTTTTTCCGATTTTTTCCCGATTTTTTCCGATTTTTTCCGATTTTTTCCCGATTTTTTCCCGATTTTTTCCGATTTTTTCCCGATTTTTTCCCGATTTTTTCACCGATTTTTTCCCGATTTTTCCCGATTTTTTCCGATTTTTTCCGATTTTTTCCGATTTTTTCCCGATTTTTTCCGATTTTTTCCCGATTTTTTCCCGATTTTTTCCCGATTTTTTCCGATTTTTTCCGATTTTTTCCCGATTTTTTCCGATTTTTTCCCGATTTTTTCCCGATTTTTTCCCGATTTTTTCCGATTTTTTCCGATTTTTTCCCGATTTTTTCCCGATTTTTTCCCGATTTTTTCCCGATTTTTTCCGATTTTTTCCCGATATTTTCCCGATTTTTTCCCGATTTTTTCCGATTTTTTCCGATTTTTTCCCGATTTTTTCCCGATTTTTTCCGATTTTTTCCCGATTTTTTCCCGATTTTTCCCGATTTTTTCCGATTTTTTCCGATTTTTTCCCGATTTTTTCCGATTTTTTCCGATTTTTTCCGATTTTTCCCGATTTTTTCCGATTTTTTCCCGATTTTTTCCGATTTTTTCCCGATTTTTTCCCGATTTTTTCCCGATTTTTTCCCGATTTTTTCCCGATTTTTTCCGATTTTTTCCGATTTTTTCCCGATATTTTCCCCGATTTTTCCCGATTTTTTCCCGAAATTTCCCCGATTTTTTCCCGATTTTTTCCCGATTTTTCCCCGATTTTTTCCCGATTTTTTCCCGATTTTTCCCGATTTTTTCCCGATTTTTTCCCGATTTTTTCCCGATTTTTTCCGATTTTTTCCGATTTTTTCCCGATTTTTTCCCGATTTTTTCCCGATTTTTTCCGATTTTTTCCGATTTTTTCCCGATTTTTTCCGATTTTTTCCGATTTTTTCCGATTTTTTCCCGATTTTTCCCGATTTTTTCCGATTTTTTCCCGATTTTTTCCCGATTTTTCCCGATTTTTTCCCGATTTTTTCCGATTTTTTCCCGATTTTTTCCGATTTTTTCCCGATTTTTTCCCGATTTTTTCCGATTTTTTCCCGATTTTTTCCGATTTTTTCCCGATTTTTTCCCGACTTTTTCCCGATTTTTTCCCGATTTTTTCCCGATTTTTTCCCGATTTTTTCCCGATTTTTTCCGATTTTTTCCGATTTTTTCCCAATTTTTTCCGATTTTTTCCGATTTTTTCCCGATTTTTTCCGATTTTTTCCCGATTTTTTCCGATTTTTTCCCCGATTTTTTCCCGATTTTTCCCGATTTTTTCCCGAAATTTCCCCGATTTTTTCCCGATTTTTTCCGATTTTTTCCCGATTTTTTCCCGATTTTTTCCCGATTTTTTCCGATTTTTTCCCGATTTTTTCCCGATTTTTTCCCGATTTTTTCCGATTTTTTCCGATTTTTTCCCGATTTTTTCCGATTTTTTCCCGATTTTTTCCCGATTCTTTTTCCGATTTTTTCCCGATTTTTTCCCGATTTTTTCCGATTTTTTCCCGATTTTTTCCCGATTTTTTCCGATTTTTTCCCGATTTTTTCCCGATTTTTTCCGATTTTTTCCGATTTTTTCCCCGATTTTTTCCCGATTTTTTCCGATTTTTTTCGATTTTTTCCCCGATTTTTTCCCGATTTTTTCCCGATTTTTTCCGATTTTTTCCCGATTTTTTCCCGATTTTTTCCGATTTTTTCCGATTTTTTCCGATTTTTTCCGATTTTTTCCGATTTTTTCCGATTTTTTCCGATTTTTTCCGATTTTTTCCGATTTTTTCCCGATTTTTTCCGATTTTTTCCGAAATTTCCCCGATTTTTTCCGATTTTTTCCGATTTTTTCCGATTTTTTCCCGATTTTTTCCGATTTTTTCCGATTTTTTTCCGATTTTTTCCCGATTTTTTCCGATTTTTTCCGATTTTTTCCGATTTTTTCCGATTTTTTCCCGATTTTTTCCGATTTTTCCCGATTTTTCCCGATTTTTTCCCGATTTTTTCCCGATTTTTTCCGATTTTTTCCCGATTTTTTCCCGATTTTTTCCGATTTTTTCCGATTTTTTCCCGATTTTTTCCCGATTTTTTCCGATTTTTTCCGATTTTTTCCGATTTTTTCCGATTTTTTCCGATTTTTTCCGATTTTTTTCCGATTTTTTCCCGATTTTTTCCAATTTTTTCCGATTTTTTCCGATTTTTTCCGGATTTTTTCCGATTTTTTCCGATTTTTTCCGATTTTTTCCCCGATTTTTTCCCGATTTTTTCCGATTTTTTCCGATTTTTTCCCGATTTTTTCCCGATTTTTTCCGATTTTTTCCCGATTTTTTCCGATTTTTTCCGATTTTTTCCGATTTTTTCCCGATTTTTTCCCGATTTTTTCCGATTTTTTCCCGATTTTTTCCCGATTTTTTCCCGATTTTTTCCGATTTTTTCCGATTTTTTCCGATTTTTTCCCGATTTTTTCCGATTTTTCCCGATTTTTTCCCGATTTTTTCCCGATTTTTTCCGATTTTTTCCGATTTTTCCCGATTTTTTCCCGATTTTTCCCGATTTTTTCCCGATTTTTTCCCGATTTTTTCCCGATTTTTTCCGATTTTTCCGATTTTTTCCGATTTTTCCCCGATTTTTTCCCGATTTTTTCCGCCGATTTTTTCCGATTTTTTCCCGATTTTTTCCCGATTTTTTCCGATTTTTTCCCGATTTTTTCCCCGATTTTTTCCCCGATTTTTTCCCCGATTTTTTCCCGATTTTTTCCCGATTTTTTCCGATTTTTTCCCGATTTTTTCCGATTTTTTCCCCGATTTTTTCCGATTTTTCCGATTTTTTCCCCGATTTTTTTCCCGATTTTTCCCGATTTTTTCCCGAAATTTCCCCGATTTTTTCCGATTTTTTCCGATTTTTTCCGATTTTTTCCCGATTTTTTCCCGATTTTTTCCGATTTTTTCCCGATTTTTTCCGAATTTTGTTCCCGATTTTTCCGATTTTCTCCGATTTTTTTCCGATTTTCTCCGATTTTTTTCCGATTTTTTTCCGATTTTTTCCGATTTTTTTCCGATTTTTTTCCGATTTTTTTCCGATTTTCTCCAATTTTTTTCCGATTTTTTCCGATTTTTCCGATTTTTCCGATTTTTTCCGAATTTTTTTTTCCGATTTTTCTCCAATTTTCTTCAATTTTTTTCCCGATTTTTCCCGATTTTCTCCGATTTTTTTCCGATTTTTTTCCGATTTTCTCCGATTTTTTCCGATTTTTTTCCGATTTTTTCCGATTTTTTTCCGATTTTTTCCGATTTTTTTTCCGATTTTCTCCGATTTTTTTCCGATTTTTTCCGATTTTTTCCGATTTTTTCTCCGATTTTTCCGATTTTCTTCCGATTTTTTCCGATTTTTCCCGATTTTTTCCGATTTTTTCCGATTTTTCCCGATTTTTTCCGATTTTTTCCGATTTTTTCCGATTTTTTCCGATTTTTTCCGATTTTTCCGATTTTTTTCCGAATTTTTTTCCCGATTTTTTCCGATTTTTCTCCGATTTTTTCCGATTTTTTTCCGATTTTTCCGATTTTTTCCGATTTTTTCCGATTTTTCCGATTTTTTTTTTCCGATTTTTTCCGATTTTTTCCGATTTTTTTTCCGATTTTTTCCGATTTTTTCCGATTTTTTTTCCGATTTTTTTTTTTTCCGATTTTTTCCGATTTTTTCCGATTTTTTCCGATTTTTTTCCGATTTTTTCCGATTTTTTCCGATTTTTTCCGATTTTTTCCGATTTTTTCCGATTTTTTCCGATTTTTTCCCGATTTTTTCGATTTTTTTCCGATTTTTTCCCGATTTTTTCCGATTTTTTCCGATTTTTTTCCGATTTTTCCGATTTTTTCCGATTTTTTTCCGATTTTTTCCCGATTTTTCCGATTTTTTCCGATTTTTTCCGATTTTTTCCCGATTTTTTCCGATTTTTTCCGATTTTTTTCCGATTTTTTCCGATTTTTCCCGATTTTTCCGATTTTTTCCGATTTTTTCCCGATTTTTTCCGATTTTTTTCCGATTTTTTCCGATTTTTTCCGATTTTTTTCCGATTTTTTCCGATTTTTTCCGATTTTTTCCGATTTTTTTTCCGATTTTTTCCGATTTTTTCCGATTTTTTTTCCGATTTTTTCCGATTTTTCCGATTTTTTCCGATTTTTTCCGATTTTTTCCCGATTTTTTCCGATTTTTTCCGATTTTTTCCCGATTTTTTTTTTCCGATTTTTTCCGATTTTTTTTTCCGATTTTTTCCGAATTTTTTCCCGATTTTTTCCGATTTTTTTCCGATTTTTTCCGATTTTTTCCGATTTTTTTCCGATTTTTTCCGATTTTTTTCCGATTTTTTCCGATTTTTTCCGATTTTTTCCGATTTTTTCCGATTTTTCCGATTTTTTCCGATTTTTTCCGATTTTTTCCGATTTTTTCCGAATTTTTTCCGATTTTTTCCGATTTTTTCGATTTTTCCCGATTTTTTCCGATTTTTTCCGATTTTTTTCCGATTTTTTCCGATTTTTTTTCCGATTTTTTCCGATTTTTTCCGATTTTTTCCGATTTTTCCCGATTTTTTCCGATTTTTTCCATTTTTTCCGATTATTTTTCCATTTTTTCCGAATTTATTTTCCGATTTTTTCCATTTTTCCGATTTTTTCCGATTTTTTCCGATTTTTTCCGATTTTTTTCCGATTTTTCCGATTTTTCCCGATTTTTTCCGATTATTTTTCCCGATTTTTTTCCGATTTTTCCCGATTTTTCCGATTTTTTCCGATTTTTCCCGATTTTTTTCCGATTTTTTTCCGATTTTTTCCGAATTTATTTTCCGATTTTTTTCCGATTTTTCCCGATTTTTTCCGATTTTTTCCATTATTTTTCCGATTTTTTCCGATTTTTTTCCGATTTTTTCCGAATTTATTTTCCGATTTTTTTCCGATTTTTCCCGATTTTTCCCGATTTTTCCGATTATTTTTCCGATTTTTTCGATTATTTTTCCGATTTTTTCCGATTTTTTCCGATTTTTTTCCGATTTTTCCCGATTTTTCCCGATTTTTTCCGATTTTTTCCGATTTTTTCCGATTTTTTCCCGATTTTTCCCGATTTTTCCCGATTTTTTCCGATTTTTTCCCCGATTTTTTCCGATTTTTTCCCGATTTTTCCCGATTTTTCCCGATTTTTTCCGATTTTTTCCCGATTTTTTCCCGATTTTTTCCGATTTTTTCCCCGATTTTTTCCCCGATTTTTTCCCGATTTTTTCCGATTTTTTCCCGATATTTTTCCCCGATTTTTTCCCCGATTTTTCCCCGATATTTTCCCCGATTTTTTCCCGATTTTTCCCGATTTTTCCCGATTTTTTCC
>NW_027259542.1:0-29035 GCF_045791955.1 Oncorhynchus clarkii lewisi
TATATGTGACCAATAACATCTGCTAACCGTGTGACCAATAACATCTGCTAACCGTGTGACCAATAACATCTGCTAACCATGTATATGTGACCAATAACATCTGCTAACCGTGTGTATGTGACCAATAAAGTTTGATTTGAAGACCAAAGCCGGCAGAAGTACTGTTGAGGACAGTGGTATCTTTCTATCACAAGTGATATTTTTTTTATTTTAAACAAACAAAAGAGTTCTACACGCAGTTGTTACAAGAGAATAAATAGCTTCAAGTGTTTTGTCCAAATAAAAATAATAATAAGGTTCGTGAAAATCAATAACTCGATAATAATAATCAGATAACATTAATCTATTAGCCATTTCTGAGATTCATTTAGATCATTCATTTGATGATACAGCAGTAGCAATACAGAGATATAACATCTGTAGAAGAGACAGACATGCTTGTGGGGGAGGAGTTGCTGTATATATTCAGAGCCATATCCCTGTAATGCTTAGAGAAGATCTTCTGTCAAGTGTTATTGAAGTGTTGTGGTTGCAGGTTCGCACATCTAAAGCCTTTTCTTTTGGGGTGTTGCTATAGGCCACCAAGTGCGAACAGTCAGTATCGAAATTATATGTGTGAAATGCTTGCTAGTTTTTCATGTGAACAGAGAGGTCTACTTTCTTGGGGACCTGAATATTGACTGGTTTTCATCAAGTTGTCAGCTCAAGAGGAAGCTTCTTACTGTAACCAGTGCCTGTAATCAATCAAATTTAAATCAAAAAAATAATTTTAATTTATTTAACCGAAAGGTTGCCAGATCTAATCCCCGAGCCGACAAGGTCTTCTGCCTCTGTACAAGGCAGTTAACCCACTGTTCCTAGGCCGTCATTGAAAATACGAACGAGTTCTTAACTGACATGACACGCCTAGTTAATTAAAGGTAAAAATAAAAATAAATTCCTGCGCCTGTCTCAAATCCTTTATACCAGCGTGACAGTAGAATGTTGTTCTAGAGCTGTATCTGTACCCATTGGGATGCAGTGATCACTATAGTGACAAATAGTGACAAATAAAGAAAAACCCTGGAATGAGTAGGTGAGTCCAAATATTTGACTGGCGCTGTGTCCAGTGCTGTGAAAGAAGTATTTTCCCCCTTCCTGATATCTTTTTTTTCTTTGCACATTTGTCACACTTAAATGTTTCCGATTATCAAACACATTTTAATATTACACAAAGATAACCCAGGTAAGCACAAAATTCAGCTTTTAAGTGATCATTTTATTTATTAAGGGAAAAAACGTTATCCGAACCTTCATGGTCCTATGTGAAGAAGTAATTGCCCCCCCTGTTAAATTGTGAATTTACTGTGGTTAATCACATTTTTTGGAAAGCTGAGTTCAATTTCACTAGCCACACCCAGGCCCGATTACTGCCAGACCTGTTGAATCAAGAAATCACTTAAATAGAACCTGTCTGACAAAGTGAAGTAGGACAAAAGATCTCAAAAAGCAAGACATCATGTCGCGATCCAAATAAATTCAGGAACTGCAGCAGGACAATGATCCAAAACACACCAGCAAATCCGCCTCTCAATGGCTTAAAAAAAATGAAGGTTTTGGTGTGGCCTAGCCAAAGTCCGGACTTGAATCCGATTGAGATGCTGTGGCGTGACCTTAAAAAGGCGGTTCATGCTCGAAAACCCTCCAATGTGGCTGAATTAAAACAATTCTGCAAAGAAGAGTGGGCCAAAAGTCCTCCACAGCGATGTGAAAGACTCATTGCCAGTTATCGCAAACGCTTGATTGCAGTTGTTGCTGCTGAGGGTGGCACAACCAGTTATTAGGTTTAGGGGGAAATTACTTTTTCACATAGGGCCATGAAGGTTCGGCTAGCTTTTTTCCCTTAATAAATAAAATCATCACTTAACCCAAGTAAACACAAAATGCAGTTATCTTTGTGTAATATTTAAATTAGTTTGATCTGAAACATTTACGTGTGACAATGTGTAAAAAAAGAAATCAGGAAGGGGGCAAATACTTTTTCACAGCACTGTATATATTTACAAGAAATATATGAGGGATTGGAAATGCTGAAGACAATTACATTGATGGAAGCTACAATATTAAAGCTGATCTACTCCCTAAAAAACACTTATTTTTAACAAAATTATTTTGTGACGGTGTGCACTAATGAATACGACCCAGGTGGCCATGCAGGCAGACTTCACAAATTGGGTGCTTTAGGAAAGTAAAACACTATCAAAGTCTACGACTACTTCTGCCTCCCATGGTCATGGTATCTCCCATGGTATCTCCCATGGTATCTCCCATGGTATCGGGGTATCGGTATCTCCCATGGTATCTCCCATGGTATCTCCCATGGTATCGGGGTATCTCCCATGGTATCGTGGTATCGGTATCTCCCATGGTATCGGGGTATCTCCCATGGTATCGTATCGTATCTTCCATGGTATCTCCCATGGTATTGTATCTCTTGTATAGGAGATACGATACCATGGTATCTTCCATGGTATGGTATCTCCCATGGTATGGTCTCTCCCATGGTATGGTCTCTCCCATGGTCTCTCCCATGGTATGGTCTCTCCCATGGTATCTCCCATGGTATCGTATCTCCCATGGTATCGCATCTCCCATGGTAGCTCCTTGGTATCGTATCTCCCATGGTATCTTCCATGGTATTGTATCTCCCATGGTATCTACCATAGTATCTCCCATGGTATGGTATCTTCCATGGTCACTTCCATGGTATGGTATCTCCCATGGTCTCACATCCCCCATGGTATCTCCCATGGTATCGTATCTTCCATGGTAGCTCCTTGGTATCATATCTCCCATTGTATCATATCCCCCATGGTATCTGCCATGGTATTGTATCTCCCATGGTATCTTCCATGGTATTGTATCTCCCATGGTATCACATCTCCCATGGTATGGTATCTCCCATGGTATGGTATCTCCCATGGTATCTACCATAGTATCTCCCATGGTATTGTATCGCCCATGGCATCTCCCATGGTATCTTCTATGATATCTCCCATGGTATGGTATCTCTCATGGTATCCTCTATGGTATCTCCCATTGTATGGTATCGCCCATGGTATTGTATCTCCCATGGTATGGTATCTCCCATGGTATGGTATCTCCCATGGTATCTTCTATGGTATCTCCCATAGTATGGTATCTCCCATGGTATCTCCCATGGTATGGTATCTCCCATGGCATGGTATCTCCCATGGTATCTCCCATGGCATGGTATCTCCCATGGTATCACCTATGGCATGGTATCTCCCATGGTATCTTCTATGGTATCTCCCATGGTATCTCCTTTACCACTATTCGGCCAGACGGTTGGGTTTCAGTCAGAAATAGTTTTGAGTGTACGCGAGAGCGAAGCTATTTAAAGACAAGATGGTGACATGATCTGAAATGGTGACATGATGAAAATGTAGAATTAATTGAATATAAGAAATCGCCATTTTGAAGACTGCCTAAGACTATGCTGTCAATGGAGTTAGAATTCTGTGTGAGTAACTATACAGAAGGTTGCTTTGTTGCGCACTTGATAGGAACTTTTCTGTATTCTCAGGAAGAAAAAAAAGTACACCATTTAAATATAATTATGGTGCACGTTTATAATCGGGAGGAGTTTAAAGAGGAGATGCATCTTTAGAGCCTTGGTGTTGCACCACTCTCGTCACCCCCTACATCACACGGATATGTATAAGCCAATGCTAAGACTTACAGAAACATTCAAATTGAAGAATTTTCAGAAATAAACGGTTCAACTTGATAACTTTTTTTTTCTTTTTTTTAGGTTCATATTTTACTGAATGTTGTAAATGTTGCATCACCGCCTAGGAAGGGGAGGAACCCCGTATAGAATTAGGAATTGGAAATAGGATCTCTAATGGGGGAAGCGAGAAGTGACGGGACGTTCCAGATAGGCGGGGCGTTGCTGTAGCGAGCGGTGCGGTTACCGGGCGCTGGGTCAGTGTGTGGGAAGTGCTGCAATATCTCACCGTCACTGCCACCGCCGCGGTCGAGGACCGACATACAATTTCTCATAGTTGTATAGTTGAAGATCCAAGAGGGAAAACCTGTCAAACCAACGATATATCTATCTATCTACCGAAAGTCCTCGATACAGAACGCGGAAATAAGAAGTTACTAGTTTTCGCGCTGGTTTCAAGTAGTTTGGCAGTTGATACGGATTCTCTGGTAGCTTTACGTTCACGTTAGATCGCCAGGTCAGCTGTATTTATTAACACGTTGTTGTATTCTTTAGCTATATCGTCGGTCTTGAATAACGATTGGGGGTGATTCCCAAATATAAAGTATTGCTAGATGATTATGGAGAAGAAGAGGATGGATTGCCCCTCTCTGCCACCGGGTTGGAAAAAAGAAGAAGTGATCCGGAAGTCAGGACTCAGTGCTGGCAAGTGTGACGTCTATTACTACAGGTAATGATCGATCATGAAGATAGATAACAGTAACCTTGACTCTCTTGATAGGTTCACAAGTTATGATAGTTACTTAGTTGTCTGATGAGCTACAATAACTATTTTCCAAGGAGAAAAATATGGGCTAAAGCTAACTAGCTAGCTAAACCTTTATAAGCTTGAGCACCCCACTCACTCAGTGCCACAATGTTGCTAGTTAATGCTATCAGGGTGAACATTGTATCAAAAAACCGCACAAGTACAGTAGCAACATTGTATCACACTTTGTATTACCAGCAGAAGTTCAAATGTATCTTAGTTTAGACTAGAGATAGTGAGATTGTGATTTATGAAAACTTTATTTGGTCACTTGCATTCTTGACCGTGTCTCATCATGTGATTGATTTGCGTGATGATCTTGATAAATGACACCTCCTGAAACTGAAACTCTGTTTGCAATCTAGGCTAAACCATTGTAACTCAGCCCTCTGTCTAAAGTACATTATTTGTGCGGCTAAATTCCTTGGCAATTTACAACATGGTCCTTCATAAATGGTCTATAAGCTATAATTGGCGTCTATGCTTTTGGACTCTTCAAAGCTAAATGACAGTTCATCTTTTACATTCAGCAGCTTTGCTGTAGGCCTTCACCCTTCCTCAGTAACTCATTGATTGGTTACCCAGTGCAGGCTCCATCCAGTTTGTGGCCTCAAAAAGGTGTCCAACTTGTTGCTGACTATATGTGTGTTTGGGGGGGGGGGGGGGGTCAATATTAAAATAATCAATACTATGAATGTTCTAAACATTTGTGTGATGTGATCATGTTCCTTCCACCTGGGGGGGGGGTCAATATTAAAATAATCAATACTATGAATGTTCTAAACATTTGTGTGATGTTGTGATCACGTTCCTTCCACCTGGGGGGGGGCGGGGGGGGGGGGGGTGTATACTACTAACTAGATGTTTTCCACCTGGGAAAATCTGACTGAAATGCAGCACAAGCAATTCTTTCTCCTCCCTTCGAGGAGATTGAGGAGATTCAGATTGAGATGGTCTGATAGATCTAAGATCGGGGGGGAGGGGGGGGGGGGGGGTATACTACTAACTAGATGTTTTGGTTCATTCATAAAACTAAACTCTGATATGTGTTTTTGGTTGTTGAGTCAAAGAGACCATGGTCATTTTCAAGTTTATCTTTCAAAATAAAAAATAAAATACAATGATATTTTGGCAAGTTAGCTGGCGAAATCATTGATCCCCCTGTGTACTGTTCAGCATGAACAACAACTTGCAACTGAAAACATACTAGCCCCCCCCCCCGAGGCAATGCCCTCGGTCTGGCCTAGTGCCTCTGGAGTGTGACACTCCGGCTGCATCCTGGGGCCTGGGCCAATGAGCCTGCCTGCCTGTGTACTCTACACCCCTCCCTCTCACTGGTGAAAAACATGCCTCTCATTCTTATTCAAATGGTATGATCCCACTCAGCGTGTGAGAAGTGTTGGCCGATGGGGTGTTTGTTTGTTGTTGTTGTTGTTGGTAGACCTGTGAAAGCTGTGTAGCGTAGCTCTCGTGTGATAGTGTGAAGGTCTTGTTTTGATGGTGTGTAGACCTGTGATAGTGAGTGTGTGGGTTTTGTACGACTGTGTGGTGAAAGCAAGCGAGGCCTTTGTGATTTTTAACAAGCGAGGTCTTTGGACGGTCTCAGGTGCGGCCTTGTCAATGTGTATCTAGGTGGTTCTGACATCCTGTACTGGCCCGCTCTGTGTTTGTCCCTTCTCATGGTGAGAGAGAGAGAGAGAGAGAGAGAGCTGCCAACAACAGGGACTCTGGACACACACTGAGGAAGACCGTACTATTCTACACCACCCAGCAGCTCAGCACCTCTCCACTCTGATTGGTTGCTAAGCGGAAGCTTTTGATCTCAGAATTCCACGTGGTGACGTTCCAATTTAAAACTCCTGTCTCAACAACAATGACTAGATTTCTAGAATAATCTCTAGCACTGAGGTTGTGTAGATACATTGGTCAGCTGGGTTTCCCCTTGTAAAAAAAAATAAAAAATAAATAGTTTTAATTTAATTTGAAAACACAATTCAACTGCAGTGAAGCCACTTAACTATCCAAGACCCCCCACAGTCCCCACTCCCAAAACCTGCCAGCCACCATCCCCTTGTTCAACAAAGCGACTTCTTTGCATGTCGTTGGTGCGTGGGATGTTGGGGGAGGGGTGTTGGGCGGGTTTGTTTAAGGTGCTGTCTGTGGTTGTGGCTGTGTGTCGGGGAGGGTAGGGTTGTAAAAAAAGAGACCCCACACTGTTGGTTGGTGCTCGTGTTAATGTCCCCCCCCCCCTGCTCACTCAGCAAGCTATAGGTTAACTGTACTCGCTCCCCAGCCATATGCTGCATGGCTTCTCTTCACACCTGGGATCAAATGAAAAGGTCAAGCCCACTTCCTGCCCTCATTTTTCACTCTCCAACTGATCTTAGATCACAGACTGACGCTCGTCCTTTTCATATCAAAGCTAGGTCAGTTTGGGTAGCCTATCAGTGATCTCTGTGTCTTGGCGTAGGTTACGTGTATCTCACGGTCCGCCAGCTCTCTCTCTGTTTATTGTTCTGCCCCTATCTTCATGTCTTCTCCATGTTGTTTTGTACACGGTACTGAATGAACCTGAAGTCTGTGGAATGAACCAATAATACAGTCAACATGCTTGAGTTCCATGGTAACGACGTGTTCCTACCGAGTTCCATGGTAACGATGTGTTCCTACCGAGTTCCATGGAAACGACGTGTTCCTACCGAGTTCCATGGAAAAGATGTGTTCCTACCGAGTTCCATGGAAACGACGTGTTCCTACCGAGTTCCATGGGAACGACGTGTTCCTACCGAGTTCCATGTGATCGACGTGTTCCTACCGAGTTCCATGGGAACTACGTGTTCCTACCGAGTTCCATGGGAACGACGTGTTCCTACCGAGTTCCATGGGAACGACGTGTTCCTACCGAGTTCCATGGGAACGACGTGTTCCTACCGAGTTCCATGGGAACGACGTGTTCCTACCGAGTTCCATGGGAACGACGTGTTCCTACCGAGTTCCATGGAAACGACGTGTTCCTACCGAGTTCCATGGAAACGACGTGTTCCTACCGAGTTCCATGGGAACGACGTGTTCCTACCGAGTTCCATGGGACCGATGTGTTCCTACCGTGTTCCTACCGAGTTCCATGGGAACGACGTGTTCCTACCGAGTTCCATGGGAACGACATGTTCCTACCGAGTTCCATGGAAACGACGTGTTCCTACCGAGTTCCATGGAAACGACGTGTTCCTACCGAGTTCCATGGAAACGACGTGTTCCTACCGAGTTCCATGGAAACGACGTGTTCCTACCGAGTTCCATGGGAACGACGTGTTCCTACCGTGTTCCTACCGAGTTCCATGGGAACGACGTGTTCCTACCGAGTTCCATGGGAACGATGTGTTCCTACCGTGTTCCTACCGAGTTCCATGGGAACGACGTGTTCCTACCGAGTTCCATGGAAACGACGTGTTCCTACCGAGTTCCATTAGGAGATTTACAAGTCTTTGTGGACCAGCTGACTGGTCAATTCTTAGAATTATACTAGTTCAGTATTCCCATAAACTGTGTTGTTGTGTAATGGAGCCTCGGCAGAGGACAGGCCCGGTACTAGACTAGTCCATGGAATGACATGTGGCTGTGTGGTGATGGTCGTAATCCCCAAAGTATATATTTCCGCTTCTCTTCAGCCTCTAGTCTTGATAGTGATGCTTGTTATGACTCAGTCATGGACTGTGTCCTGAATCACACCCTATTCCCTACATAGCACACTACTTTTGACCACAGGCCTGTGGACCCTCGTCAAAAGCAGTGCACTATGTAGAGAATAGGGTGCCATTGAGGACACAGGCCCTGCTAGTGATGTTGTTATTATGACTCAGTCAGGGTTCGAGTCATTCTGATCCGATCTTTTTCACACATCCCCTCAGTCAGCCTGGTATGGCAACTGCTCGGCCTCCGACCACAAGGCACCACAGAGGGTAGTGTGTACAGCCCAGTACATCACTGGGGCCAAGCTTCCTGACATCCAGGACCTCTATACCAGGCCGTGTCAGTGGAAGGCTCTAAAAATTGTCAAAGACTCCAGCCACCCTAGTCATAGACTGTTCTCTCTGCTACCGCACAGCAACCGGTACAGGTATATAGCCTCCACATTGACTCTGTACCGTAATACCCTGTATATAGCCTCCACATTGACTCTGTACCGTAATACCCTGTATATAGCCTCCACATTGACTCTGTACCGGTACCCCCTGTATATAGCCTCCACATTGACTCTGTACAGGTACCCCCTGTATATAGCCTCCACATTGACTCTGTACCGGTACCCCCTGTATATAGCCTCCACATTGACTCTGTACAGGTACCCCCTGTATATAGCCTCCACATTGACTCTGTACCGGTACCCCCTGTATATAGCCTCCACATTGACTCTGTACAGGTACCCCCTGTATATAGCCTCCACATTGACTCTGTACCGGTACCCCCTGTATATAGCCTCCACATTGACTCTGTACAGGTACCCCCTGTATATAGCTTCCACATTGACTCTGTACTGCTTGCCCCCTGTATATAGCCTCCACATTGACTCTGTACCGTAATACCCTGTATATAGCCTCCACATTGACTCTGTACCGTAATACCCTGTATATGGCCTCCACATTGACTCTGTACCGGTACCCCCTGTATATGGCCTCCACATTGACTCTGTACCGGTACCCCCTGTATATAGCCTCCACATTGACTCTGTACCGGTACCCCCTGTATATAGCCTCCACATTGACTCTGTACAGGTACCCCCTGTATATAGCCTCCACATTGACTCTGTACTGGTGCCCCCTGTATATAGCCTCCACATTGACTCTGTACCGTAATACCCTGTATATAGCCTCCACATTGACTCTGTACCGGTGCCCCTGTATATAGCCTCCACATTGACTCTGTACCGTAATACCCTGTATATAGCCTCCACATTGACTCTGCACCGTAACACCCTGTATATAGCCTCCACATTGTCTCTGTACCGGTACCCCCTGTATATAGCCTCCACATTGTCTCTGTACCGGTACCCCCTTTATATAGCCTCCACATTGTCTCTGTACTGGTACCCCCTGTATATAGCCTCCACATTGACTCTGTACCGTAATACCCTGTATATAGCCTCCACATTGACTCTGTACCGGTACCCCCTTTATATAGCCTCCACATTGACTCTGTACTGGTACCCCCTGTATATAGCCTCCACATTGACTCTGTACCGTAATACCCTGTATATAGCCTCCACATTGACTCTGTACCGTAATACCCTGTATATAGCCTCCACATTGACTCTGTACCGTAATACCCTGTATATAGGCTCCACATTGACTCTGTACCGTAACACCCTGTATATAGCCTCCACATTGACTCTGTACCGTAACACCCTGTATATGGCCTCCACACTGACTCTGTACCGGTACCCCCTGTATATAGCCTCCACATTGACTCTGTACCGTAATACCCTGTATATAGCCTCCACATTGACTCTGTACCGTAATACCCTGTATATAGCCTCCACATTAGACTCTGTACCGTAATACCCTGTATATAGCCTCCACATTGACTCTGTACCGTAATACCCTGTATATAGCCTCCACATTAGACTCTGTACCGTAATACCCTGTATATAGCCTCCACATTGACTCTGTACCGTAATACCCTGTATATAGGCTCCACATTGACTCTGTACCGTAATACCCTGTATATAGCCTCCACATTGACTCTGTACCGTAACACCCTGTATATAGCCTCCACATTGACTCTGTACCGTAACACCCTGTATATAGCCTCCACATTGACTCTGTATCGTAACACCCTGTATATAGCCTCCACATTGACTCTGTACCGTAATACCCTGTATATAGCCTCCACATTAGACTCTGTACCGTAATACCCTGTATATAGCCTCCACATTGACTCTGTACCGTGATACCCTGTATATAGCCTCCACATTAGACTCTGTACCGTAATACCCTGTATATAGCCTCCACATTGACTCTGTACCGTAAACCCTGTATATAGGCTCCACATTGACTCTGTACCGTAAACCCTGTATATAGGCTCCACATTGACTCTGTACCGTAATACCCTGTATATAGCCTCCACATTAGACTCTGTACCGTAATACCCTGTATATAGCCTCCACATTGACTCTGTACCGTAATACCCTGTATATAGCCTCCACATTGACTCTGTACCGTAATACCCTGTATATAGCCTCCACATTAGACTCTGTACCGTAATACCCTGTATATAGCCTCCACATTGACTCTGTACCGTGATACCCTGTATATAGCCTCCACATTAGACTCTGTACCGTAATACCCTGTATATAGCCTCCACATTGACTCTGTACCGTAAACCCTGTATATAGGCTCCACATTGACTCTGTACCGTAATACCCTGTATATAGCCTCCACATTGACTCTGTACCGTAACACCCTGTATATAGCCTCCACATTGACTCTGTACCGGTACCCCCTGTATATAGCCTCCACATTGACTCTGTACCGTAACACCCTGTATATAGCCTCCACATGGACTCTGTACCGTAATACCCTGTATATAGCCTCCACATTGACTCTGTACCGTAACACCCTGTATATAACCTCACTTATTATTTTACTGCTGCTGTTTAATTATTTGATACTTTTATTTTACATGTTTTACTGAACACTGTTGGGCTTGGTAACTAAGCATTTCACTGTAAGGTCTACACTTGTTGTATTCGGCGCTTGCAACAAATAAAATTTGATTTGAGACGGAGTTCCTCTCTTCTTCCCACATCACCTCAGTCAGTCCCAGAGATGGAGTTCAGTTCATTGCTTGTGCTTTCCTGCCAGAGTTCGTTGTGGTTTGACAGAATTATTGAAATGAACCTCCTCTGGGCATTCTAGCCACTGCTGCTTTGATGTTTCAGGAGCGGCTTGCATTCACAACAATCCCAGGCTGTGGGAAGGTAGGCAGGACTGAATACAGGTATCTGAGGCAGAGGGCAAGAGTCGGCTGTTGTGAGATCGGGCTCTGTGTGTTAGGCTAAGTGGATAAGGTTTGTGACAAACATGTTTTTATGTGTAGTCGTTCTCTAAGTGAAGTGGGCCGATTGTTGACACTTGAAAGGAAACATGAGGTGAATTGAGTCTCTTCGGAGTGAGAGTCCACTCGACTCGACTCTTGAGGTGAATTGAATCTGAGAGTGAACCCAGCTCGACTCTTTGCCCTCAGAGGTTTGTAGAACAGTAACTGAGGTCATTAGTAAATATCAGAGGTTATGGGATTACTACTACTCAGTGCTTGTCCTCATAGGTCTCTCTCACACACACACACACACACACACACACACACACACACACACACACACACACACACACACACACACACACACACACACACACACACACACTGCCTGACTGTGAAGCTGAAAGAGACAACATGTAGCCATGGTTACCGGGCTATAGAATGAAACCATGTAGCCATGGTTACCGGGCTATAGAATGAAACCATGCTTACCGGGCTATAGAATGAAACCATGTAGCCATGGTTACCGGGCTATAGAATGAAACCATGCTTACCGGGCTATAGAATGAAACCATGTAGCCATGGTTACTGGGCTATAGAATGAAACCATGCTTACTGGGATATAGAATGAAACCATGTAGCCATGGTTACCGGGCTATAGAATGAAACCATGCTTACTGGGCTATAGAATGAAACCATGTGACCAGGGGGTTTGTGTAGGCTACTGTTCATTGGTTTGGTAACTGGCATCCGACCGCAAGGCGCTACAGAGGGTAGTCCGTACGGACCAGTACATCACTGGGTCTGAGCTCCCTGCCATCCAGGACCTCTATACCACGTGGTGTCAGAGGAAGGCCCTAAAAAGGGTCAAAGACTCCAGCCACTCAACTCATAGACTGTTCTCTGCTAGCGCACGGCAAGCGGTACCAGAGCGACAAGTCTGGAACCAACAGGACCCTGAACAACTTCCACCCCCCAAGCCATAAGACTGTTAAATAGTTAGTTAAATCGCTAGTTAAATAGTTAGGTAAATAGTTAGTTAAATAGTTAGTTAAATAGTTAGGTAAATAGTTAGTTAAATAGTTAGGTAAATAGTTAGTTAAATAGTTACCCGGACTGTCTGCATTGACTCATCACATACGCTGCTACTGTTTATTATCTATCTTGATGACTGTTGTTTACCCCTAACTTATTTACACATTTACCTCAATTATCTCGTACCCCTGCACATTGACTCGGTACTGGTACCTCTTGTATATAGCCTAGTTATTACCTCGTACCCCTGCACATTGACTCGGTACTGGTACCTCTTGTATATAGCCTAGTTATCATTACTCAGTATTCGTACCCTATGTATATAGCCTAGTTATCATTACTCAGTACTGGTACCCCTTGTATGTAGACTAGTTATCATTACTCAGTACTGGTACCCCTTGTATATAGCCTAGTTATCATTACTCAGTACTGGTACCTCTTGTATATAGCCAAGTTATTACCTCGTACCCCTGCACATTGACTCGGTACTGGTACCCCTTGTATATAGCCTAGTTATCATTACTCAGTACTGGTACCCCTTGTATATAGCCTAGTTATCATTACTCAGTACTGGTACCCCTGTGTATATAGCCTAGTTATCATTACTCAGTACTGGTACCCCTTGTATATAGACTAGTTATCATTACTCAGTACTGGTACCCCTTGTATATAGCCTAGTTATCATTACTCAGTACTGGTACCCCTTGTATATAGCCTAGTTATCATTACTCAGTACTGGTACTCTGTGTATATAGACTAGTTATCATTACTCAGTACTGGTACTCTGTGTATATAGCCTAGTTATCATTACTCAGTACTGGTACCCTGTGTATATAGCCTAGTTATCATTACTCAGTACTGGTACCCCTTGTATATAGCCTAGTTATCATTACTCAGTACTGGTACCCCTTGTATATAGACTAGTTATCATTACTCAGTACTGGTACCCCTTGTATATAGCCTAGTTATCATTACTCAGTACTGGTACCCCTTGTATATAGCCTAGTTATCATTACTCAGTACTGGTACCCCTTGTATATAGCCTAGTTATCATTACTCAGTACTGGTACCCCTTGTATATAGCCTAGTTATCATTACTCAGTACTGGTACCCCTTGTATATAGCCTAGTTATCATTACTCAGTACTGGTACCCTGTGTATATAGCCTAGTTATCATTACTCAGTACTGGTACCCTGTGTATATAGCCTAGTTATCATTACTCAGTACTGGTACCCCTTGTATATAGACTAGTTATCATTACTCAGTACTGGTACCCCTTGTATATAGCCTAGTTATCATTACTCAGTACTGGTACCCCTTGTATATAGCCTAGTTATCATTACTCAGTACTGGTACCCTGTGTATATAGCCTAGTTATCATTACTCAGTACTGGTACCCTGTGTATATAGCCTAGTTATCATTACTCAGTACTGGTACCCTGTGTATATAGCCTAGTTATCATTACTCAGTACTGGTACCCCTTGTATATAGCCTAGTTATCATTACTCAGTACTGGTACCCCTTGTATATAGCCTAGTTATCATTACTCAGTACTGGTACCCTGTGTATATAGCCTAGTTATCATTACTCAGTACTGGTACCCCATGTATATAGCCTAGTTATCATTACTCAGTACTGATACCCCTTGTATATAGCCTAGTTATCATTACTCAGTACTGGTACCCTGTGTATATAGCCTAGTTATCATTACTCAGTACTGGTACCCCTTGTATATAGACTAGTTATCATTACTCAGTACTGGTACCCCTTGTATGTAGACTAGTTATCATTACTCAGTACTGGTACCCTGTGTATATAGCCTAGTTATCATTACTCAGTACTGGTACCCCATGTATATAGCCTAGTTATCATTACTCAGTACTGGTACCCTGTGTATATAGCCTAGTTATCATTACTCAGTACTGGTACTCTGTGTATATAGCCTAGTTATCATTACTCAGTACTGGTACCCCTTGTATATAGACTAGTTATCATTACTCAGTACTGGTACCCTGTGTATATAGCCTAGTTATCATTACTCAGTACTGGTACCCCGTGTATATAGCCTAGTTATCATTACTCAGTACTGGTACCCTGTGTATATAGACTAGTTATCATTACTCAGTACTGGTACTCTGTGTATATAGACTAGTTATCATTACTCAGTACTGGTACCCTGTGTATATAGCCTAGTTATCATTACTCAGTACTGGTACTCTGTGTATATAGCCTAGTTATCATTACTCAGTACTGGTACCCTGTGTATATAGCCTAGTTATCATTACTCAGTACTGGTACCCCTTGTATATAGCCTAGTTATCATTACTCATTATGTATTTCACTGTTAGTTTACACCACTGGAGGTTCCTCAGTGAATTTCATAAAAATAAAAAGAGTGAAACATTAAAGTTTGCTTATTCAGATACAACATTTGTTCATGTTGCCAAATAATTATTTAAAACATTGTTTTGCAATGAAGTTCTACAGTAGCCTCAACAGCACTCTGTAGGGTAGCACCATGGTGTAGCCGGAGGACAGCTAGCTTCCGTCCTCCTCTGGGTAAATTGACTTCCAGTTGAAGTCGGAAGTTTCCATACACCTTAGCCAAATACATTTCAACTCAGGTTTTCGCAATTCCTGACATTTAATCCTAGTATAAGTTAGGATCACCACTTTAATTTAAGAATGTGAAATGTCAGAATAATAGTAGAGAGAAGGATTTATTTCAGCTTTTATTTATTTCATCACATTCCCAGTGGGTCAGAAGTTTACATACACTCAATTAGTATTTGGTAGCATTGCCTTTAAATTGTTTAACTTGGGTCAAACGTTTCGGGTAGCCTTCCACAAGCTTCCCACAATAAGTTGGGTGAATTTTGGCCCATTCCTCCTGACAGAGCTGGTGTAACTGAGTCAGGTTTGTAGGCCTCTTTGCTCACACACGCTTTTTCAGTTCTGCCCACACATTTTCTATGAGATTGAGGTCAGGGCTTTGTGATGGCCACTCCAATACCTTGACTTTGTTGTCCTTAAGCCATTTTGCCACAACTTTGGAAGTATGCTTGGGGTCATTGTCCATTTGGAAGACCCAATTGCAACCAAGCTTTAACTTGTCTTGAGATGTTTCTTCAATATATCCACATCATTTTCCTCCCTCATGTTGCCATCTATTTTGTGAAGTGCACCAGTCCCTACTGCAGCAAAGCACCCCCACAACATGATGCGGCCACCCCCGTGCTTCACGGTTGGGATGGTGTTCTTCGGCTTGCAAGCCTCCTCCTTTTTCCTCCAAACATAATGATGGTCATTATGGACAAACAGTTCTAGTTTTGTTTCATCAGACCAGGGGACATTTCTCCAAAAAGTACAATCTATGTCCCCATGTGCAGTTGCAAACCGTAGTCTGGCTTTTAATGGCGGGTTTGGAGCAGTGGCTTCTTCCTTGTTGAGCGGCCTTTCAGGTTATGTCGATATAGGACTCGTTTTACTGTGGCTATAGATACTTTTGTACCTGTTTCCTCCAGCATCTTCACAATGTCCTTTGCTGTTGTTCTGTGATTGATTTGCACTTTTCGCACCAAAGTACGTTCATCTCTAGAACACAGAACGCGTCTCCTTCCTTAGCGGTATGACGGCTGCGTGGTCCCATGGTGTTTATACTTGTGTACAATTGTTTGTACAGATGAAGGTGGTACCTTCAGGCGTTTGGAAATTGCTCCCAATGATGAACCAGACTTGTGGAGGTCTACACATTTTTTTCTGGGGTCAGAAGCTTCTAGAGCCATGACATCATTTTCTGGAATATTCCAAGCTGTTTAAAGGCACAGTCAACTTCGTGTATGTAAACTTCTGACCCACTGGAATTGTGATACAGTGAATTACAAGTGAAGTAATCTGTCTGTCAACAATTGTTCGGAAAAATTAACCTAGGTGTAAGTAAACTTCAACTGTAAATTCAAAACCTGGGAGGCTTATGGTTCTCACCCCCTTCCATAGACTTACACAGTAATTATGACAACTTCCGGAGGACGTCCTCCAACCTATCAGAGCTCTTGCAGTGTGAACTGACGTTGTCCACTCAATCAAAGCATTAGAGACAGAAAAAGAACACCTTGCCACCCGCCAAATGTGGGTATTGCTCGTTAAGAATGTCTATTTCACCAGCCATGTTGGCGGGTGGTCAATTTGCTCTACAGCGCGTTACGTTTGTGAATAAAAATAGTCAAAGTCAAGTACGTGCGTGTTGCAATTTGTTGCTGCAGTAGCTGTTTTCAAAGTATGTTTACTGTTTTGTTTCATAGCTGCTGATCGCACAAAGCAATAGGAATCCTATATCTCTGTGCACAGACATGAAAGTTGTTGGTCTAATTGTTCGAAAGTCTGCAAAGTTAGACATTGTCCTCGTGTCTCACACACGGTGACTCGAGTGGTAACCTATCGCCCTTAAAGGGGGTAGCTGAACATTTTTTGTCTCATCTCATATTTTGGTTATAAGACTCAGGTTATAATTTAAAAAAAATGAAATGTAGCAATATACCACATGACTTTATAATAATAAATGTATTGTTTTAAGAAACGTTGCAAAGCATTGTCATCCTTTTGTTTTTGTTATGTAATTATGGAGAATTATTTATGGGGGCTGGTAAAAAAAATCTGAGTAGTAGATATTTTCATCTACCTGCCACAGTGGCTGGTGGACCAACAAGTACATTTTAGACCGAGAATAGAGAACGAATCTAGTACTGAAAGCATAGACTTCAGCTAGCTAGCACTGCAGTGCATAACACAGCTATTTTCAGGTCTCTCCAGAGATGTTAGTTTCAAGTCCGGGCTCTGGCTGGGCAACTCAAGGACATTCAGAGACTTGTCCCGAATCCACTCCTGCGTTGTCTTGGCTGTGTGCTTAGGGTTGTTGTGCTGTTGGAAGGTGAACCTTCACCCCCAGTCTGAGGTCCTTAGTAGGTTTTCATCAAAGATCTCTCTGTACTTTGCTCTGTTCAGCTTTCCCTTGATCCTGACTAGTTTCCAAGTCCATTGCTGCTGAAAAACATCCCCACAGCATGCTGCCACCACCATGCCTCACCGTAGGGATGGTGCCAGGTTTCCTCCAGACGTGACGCTTTGCATTCAGGCCAAAGAGTTCAATCTTGTTTCTGATGGACTGAGAGTCCTTTAGGTGCCTTTTGGCAAACTCTAACTCGGCTGTCATGTGCCTTTTACTGAGGAGTGGCTTCCGTCTGGCCACTACCATAAAGGCCTGATTGGTGGAGTGGTGCAGAGATGGTTGTCTTTCTGGAAGGTTTCTTCCATCTCCACAGAGGAACTCTGAAGCTCTGTCAGAGTGACCATTGGGTTCTTGGGCACCTCCCCGACCAAGGCCCTTCTCCCCCGATTGCTCAATTTGGCCCGGGGCCAGCTCTAGGAAGAGTCTTGGTGGTTCCAAACGTCTTCCATTTAAGAATGATGGAGGTCACTGTGTTCTTGGGGACCTTCAATGCTGCAGAAATGTTTTGGTACCCTTCCCCAGATCTGTGCCTCGACACAATCCTGTCTCAGAGCTCTACATACAATTCCTTCGACCTCACGGCTTGGTTTTTGCTCTGACATGCACTGTCAACTGTGGGACCTTATATAGACATGTGTGTGCCTTTCCAAATCATGTCCAATCAATTGAATTTACCGCAGGTGGTCTCCAATCAAGTTGTAGAAATATCTCAAGGATGATCAATGGAAACAGGATGCACCTGAGCTCAATTTTGAGTCTCATAGCAAAGAGTCTGAGTTCTTATGTAAATATGGTATTTCTGTTTCTCCTTTTTTATACATTTACAAGAATTTTGACAAACCTGTTTTTGCTTTGTCATTATGGGGTATTGTGTGTAGACTGAAGAGGAATTTTATTTATTTGATCAATTTTAGAATAAGGCAGAAACGTAACAAAATATGGGAAAGGGGTCTGAATACTTTCTGAATGCACTGTACCTAGGTAGCGAATACAGCTAGCTAGTTTAGCCTATTTTAGCTAGCCATGTTAGCTAGCTGGCCATGTTAGCTAGCTGGCCATGTTAGCTAGCCGGCCATGTTAGCTAGCTGGCCATGTTAGCTAGCTGGCCATGTAGTCTGTGTTTAGTGGTTATTGTATGAAAGTTTGGCTTGGAAAGGTTTTTCTGCTTGGTCACAGACAGCTGTTGTCTTGTGCACTGAAGTCCACAAGCGAAGGGAAAAGGTGAGAGGAGGAGAGAGCGTAGATGCGAGAAGGAATTATATATTTATACACACAACGATCAACGTGATCATGCTGTTTGTATGTGGCTGCTATTAAAGTGAACTGTGTTTGCTGGTGATCAGGGGTGTATTCATTCTGTCGATTCTGTTGAAAAACGTTTCTTAAAAGTAAGCAAACGGAACGAAACGGGGATAAACACACCCTCAATGTGTCCAATAGAAACGTTTGTTTTTTTCAACTGTTGGACTCATGATTCCCCCCTAGATCAGCTAGACACAGTCAACAGTGTGCAAGGCGGTATTGAATGTGTCACTGTCGGTCACATTGATTCGACCTAGTCTTTCTCTCCACCTGTGTGCACTTGTGTTGTGAACTTTCCTTCGAAGGCTAGGTTGTAGCAACCTCCTGATTTTTTTTTTTTATATGGAAAATTAAAGTATCATGTAGTATCCTCTATGGATGTTACATTGAACTGGGTGAATATGAATGACAGTCATCCAATATGCTGTAACAGTAGTAAGGCCGTGCTCAATAAAAAAACTAGACTCGTCCTCCCCTTTAATTGGCACCGACCGCCACTCGTCCACACCTGTTGTTTACGAAGCATGTGACAAATGACATTTGGATTTGATTTGAACACGCAACACCCATATAACACTGACATTGTCTACGTTGGTTTTCTGTCGATTAGGCCTTGGTCCTGGTGCTGCAAAATGCGGGGACTTTAGTCTGCCTTTACCACTGATTATCAATGTAGGCCTAAATCTGCCATTTTATCTGTTCACACAACAAGTCCATTGTTAGTCAGTCTGCTCAAGCAGAAGAGTTGAGGGGGACGTAGCAGAGAGAGTCGCCACGGCCATTTTGAAGAGACAACTCTATGCGAGTGTGAAAACCCAGCTGTGTGGTGGCGACTGAAACGAAGGGCTAACTGTGCTAGCGAGCGCTGGCTGGGTTCAGGTTGGTTCACTCACCTCAGTGGATTGTCCAGGCTGTACTGAACTGTACTGTAGCTTAGAGCCACGGTGCAGTTCACTGATCCTCACAACCCACTCTCTCTCTCTCTCTCTCTCTCTCTGCTCGGAACAGCGCTAAGCTACTGACCTACATGTCACTGTGTGCTGTCTGTCTGCCTGACTGGCGTGCTAGCTAGGTAACGGCTGCATCTTTAAAGGAGTACAGTAGAGTTCAGTACAATAGACTACAGGACAATATGCTGTACTCTTCTTTACTGTACTACTGTCTTGTATTGGACTGTACTGTGCTGTGATCTACTCACTACACTGTACTGTGATCTACTATCAAATTTGTGAGAACATACGTCTTTGATAGGTTCAGGTTTGGTCCGGTCCGTCTGTTTACGTTAACGTCAAGGCCAGGGTGGACTGTCCAAATTTCAACTGCTTTACAACGTCCATGGACATCCGGTGTCAGTCGTGATCAGTGGGTGAGGATGCTGGGTACAGTAAATGGAAAGAGAGGGGGCTCATGGGTAGGTGTGAGGGGGGAGAGGCAGGCAGGGAGAGAGGGGGAGACAGGCAGAGAGAGGGGTTGTCCTTACTCAGACTGTTTTTACACTCTTGGTTGGACCACCAGACAACAGAAAGAAAAAACAGTTATGAGCTGAATATAGCAGTATACCAGTGGAAGGGAAGACAGTAGCAGGAGACAGTTATGAGCTGAATATAACAGTATACCAGTGGAAGGGAAGACAGTAGCAGGAGACAGTTATGAGCTGACTATAACAGTATACCAGTGGAAGGGAAGACCGTAGCAGGAGACAGTTATGAGCTGAATATAACAGTATACCAGTGGAAGGGAAGACAGTAGCAGGAGACAGTTATGAGCTGAATACAGCAGTATACCAGTGGAAGGGAAGACCGTAGCAGGAGACAGTTATGAGCTGAATATAACAGTATACCAGTGGAAGGGAAGACAGTAGCAGGAGACAGTTATGAGCTCAATATAACAGTATACCAGTGGAAGGGAAGACAGTAGCAGGAGACAGTTATGAGCTGAATATAACAGTATACCAGGGGAAGGGAAGACAGTTATGAGCTGAATATAACAGTATACCAGTGGAAGGGAAGACAGTGGCAGGAGACAGTTATGAGCTGAATATAACAGTATACCAGTGGAAGGGAAGACAGTTATGAGCTGAATATAGCAGTATACCAGTGGAAGGGAAGACCGTAGCAGGAGACAGTTATGAGCTCAATATAACAGTATACCAGTGGAAGGGAAGACAGTTATGAGCTGAATATAACAGTATACCAGTGGAAGGGAAGACAGTAGCAGGAGACAGTTATGAGCTGAATATAACAGTATACCAGTGGAAGGGAAGACAGTTATGAGCTGAATATAGCAGTATACCAGTGGAAGGGAAGACCGTAGCAGGAGACAGTTATGAGCTGAATATAACAGTATACCAGTGGAAGGGAAGACAGTAGCAGGAGACAGTTATGAGCTCAATATAACAGTATACCAGTGGAAGGGAAGACAGTAGCAGGAGACAGTTATGAGCTCAATATAACAGTATACCAGTGGAAGGGAAGACAGTTATGAGCTGAATATAACAGTATACCAGTGGAAGGGAAGACAGTAGCAGGAGACAGTTATGAGCTGAATATAACAGTATACCAGTGGAAGGGAAGACAGTTATGAGCTGAATATAACAGTATACCAGTGGAAGGGAAGACAGTAGCAGGAGACAGTTATGAGCTGAATATAACAGTATACCAGTGGAAGGGAAGACAGTAGCAGGAGACAGTTATGAGCTGACTATAACAGTATACCAGTGGAAGGGAAGACCGTAGCAGGAGACAGTTATGAGCTGAATATAACAGTATACCAGTGGAAGGGAAGACAGTAGCAGGAGACAGTTATGAGCTGAATACAGCAGTATACCAGTGGAAGGGAAGACCGTAGCAGGAGACAGTTATGAGCTGAATATAACAGTATACCAGTGGAAGGGAAGACAGTAGCAGGAGACAGTTATGAGCTCAATATAACAGTATACCAGTGGAAGGGAAGACAGTAGCAGGAGACAGTTATGAGCTGAATATAACAGTATACCAGGGGAAGGGAAGACAGTTATGAGCTGAATATAACAGTATACCAGTGGAAGGGAAGACAGTGGCAGGAGACAGTTATGAGCTGAATATAACAGTATACCAGTGGAAGGGAAGACAGTTATGAGCTGAATATAGCAGTATACCAGTGGAAGGGAAGACCGTAGCAGGAGACAGTTATGAGCTGAATATAACAGTATACCAGTGGAAGGGAAGACAGTAGCAGGAGACAGTTATGAGCTCAATATAACAGTATACCAGTGGAAGGGAAGACAGTAGCAGGAGACAGTTATGAGCTCAATATAACAGTATACCAGTGGAAGGGAAGACAGTTATGAGCTGAATATAACAGTATACCAGTGGAAGGGAAGACAGTAGCAGGAGACAGTTATGAGCTGAATATAACAGTATACCAGTGGAAGGGAAGACAGTTATGAGCTGAATATAACAGTATACCAGTGGAAGGGAAGACAGTAGCAGGAGACAGTTATGAGCTGAATATAACAGTATACCAGTGGAAGGGAAGACAGTTATGAGCTGAATATGACAGTATACCAGTGGAAGGGAAGACAGTAGCAGGAGACAGTTATGAGCTGAATATAACAGTATACCAGTGGAAGGGAAGACAGTTATGAGCTGAATATAGCAGTATACCAGTGGAAGGGAAGACAGTAGCAGGAGACCCAACTGTGGTTTGTGACTATTATGATTTCACATTGTAGCCAATTCAGGTGCTGTTATTCCGTTATGGATTTTTTTCCAATTTGGGAACGGAATTATGAGTTTTAATCACTTCATAAACACAATTTATATCACTAAAATTACGAACTAATTGGTATGTCTACCATTATTTGTTACCTCTGTGAACTTTCATGATTCTCCCTCATGAGGGAGAGAAATTAGACAATATCTTAAAAGATATGTGGGTTTTTTGGTAACGGAATTACAAGGCAATATTTCTTAAATTTACAGAATATAACAAATTTCTCCACAACAAAATCTAAGTGTTGATATTAGTTGGCAGGGGTCTCTACGTCAATATTATTGTGTTTTGATGTATTTCTGATACCCTTTTGAAGACTTTTTCTGGTAGATGTTTACTAAGACCCCCCCCCCCCCTTTCCAGAAATCAAAGCCATTTCTCACGTCACATTTTTTGTTGATGAAAAATGTTAAATCTTCATTTCCTCAAAATATAGGCTATTAGCTTTCATTTGACTTTGAATTCGATATGATCCTACGAACTTCTCGTTGGTGCTCGTGCGGTTTTTCAGATGGACATACGCTATACCTCCATTCTGGGGTTGAGCGAGGGGATCGATGGGAAGGAACGCCAGGTAACGTGGAGTACGTCAGTAGGAAATGCGATCACTTCAGTGGAATTAATTACACCATAATGATCTTTCTCTTCCACACATGCTTTTGTGCGCTGCTTCCCTCTCATCTGTCTCCATGTTGGTATATTTCAGTATCGGTGTCTCTCTGTCACTCCTATCACTTCAATTCAACTTCATATCCTGCCTAAGCTCCTGTACTCTCTCATCTGTCTCCATGTTGGTATATTTCAGTATCGGTGTCTCAATTCAATTCAAGGGCTTTATTGGCATGGGAAACATGTGTTAACATTGCCAAAGCAAGTGAGGTAGACAACATACAAAGTGAAAACATAAAGTGAAAAACAACAAAAATTAACAGTAAACATTACACATACAGAGGTTTCAAAACAGTAAAGACATTACAAATGTCATATTATATATATATATATACAGTGTTTCAACAATGTACAAATGGTTAAAGGACACAAGATAAAATAAATAAGCATAAATATGGGTTGTATTTACAATGGTGTGTGTTCTTCACTGGTTGCCCTTTTCTCGTGGCAACAGGTCACAAATCTTGCTGCTGTGATGGCACACTGTGGAATTTCACCCAGTAGATATGGGAGTTTTTCAAATTTGGATTTGTTTTCGAATTCTTTGTGGATCTGTGTAATCTGAGGGAAATATGTCTCTCTAATATGGTCATACATTGGGCAGGAGGTTAGGAAGTGCAGCTCAGTTTCCACCTCATTTTGTGGGCAGTGAGCACATAGCCTGTCTTCTCTTGAGAGCCATGTCTGCCTACGGCGGCCTTTCTCAATAGCAAGGCTATGCTCACTGAGTCTGTACATAGTCAAACCTTTCCTTAATTTTGGGTCAGTCACAGTGGTCAGGTATTCTGCCGCTGTGTACTCTCTGTTTAGGGCCAAATAGCATTCTAGTTTGCTCTGTTTTTTTGTTAATTCTTTCCAATGTGTCAAGTAATTATCTTTTTGTTTTCTCATGATTTGGTTGGGTCTAATTGTGCTGTTGTCCTGGGGCTCTGTAGGGTGTGTTTGTGTTTGTGAACAGAGCCCCAGGACCAGCTTGCTTAGGGGACTCTTCTCCAGGTTCATCTCTCTGTAGGTGATGGCTTTGTTATGGAAGGTTTGTGAATCACTTCCTTTTAGGTGGTTGTAGAATTTAACGGCTCTTTTCTGGATTTTGATAATTAGTGGGTATCGGCCTAATTCTGCTCTGCATGCATTATTTGGTGTTCTACGTTGTACACGGAGGATATTTTTGCAGAATTCTGCGTGCAGAGTCTCAATTTGGTGTTTGTCCCATTTTGTGAAGTCTTGGTTGGTCTCTGTCTCTCCTATCACTTCAATTCAATTCAAGGGGCTTTATTGTCATGGGAAACATATGTTAACATTGCCAAAGCAAGGGAAATAGATAATAAACAAAAGTGAAATAAACAATACAAATTAACTGTAAACATTACACTCACAGAAGTTCCTAAAGAATAAAGAAATTACAAATGTCATATTATATACATACAGTATATATATATATATATATGTATATACAGTGTTGTAACAATGTACAAATAGTTAAAGTACAAAAGGGAAAATAAATAAGCATAAATATGGGTTGTATTTACAATGGTGTTTGTTCTTCACTGGTTGACCCTTTCTTGTGGCAACAGGTCACACATCTTGCTGCTGTGATGGCACACTGTGGTATTTCACCCAGTAGATATGGGAGTTTATCAAAATCGGGTGTCTGGCTCTCCGTTAGTCTCTCCTATCTCCGTTAGTCTCTCCTATCTCTGGTAGTCTCTCCTATCTCTGTTAGTCTGCCTGTCTGTCTTGTCTGTCTGTGTCCCTGCCTGCAACCCAGCTGGTGCGAAGCGGGCTGTCAGCAGTGAGACAAAAGGGTGTGGGTCGGAAAAGGGCTGTGGTTACACTGGGGGAGGGGGGGAGCAAGCATGCCGTGAAAGTGTGCCCCCTGCCCTTCACTCACTTCACTTAGCTGCTCTCACAACTACACACAGAGTCTGCCGCCAGGCAGGCAGACAGACTGATAGCTAGGCAGGCAGACAAATAGCCAGGCAGGTAGGCAGATAGCCACCCTGAGCTGGTGTCAACGCCCAGGGAGAAGCCCAGGGAGAAGTATTGAGGCTACTCTCTCACTTCATCTGCTCTGTTTCTCTGCTCCTCTCTTCCATTTTCACAGCCACTTTGCTGTGTAACTTACTGGCACACATGCACATTAGCATGATAGCTAAGCTAACTATGGGGAAACAGGCATACATGCACATTAGCATGATAGCTAAGCTAACTATGGGGAAACAGGCATACATGCACATTAGCATGATAGCTAAGCTAACTATGGGGAAACAGGCCTACATGCTGAGAACGGTCACTGATATTTCACAGGTCTGTCTAGGACTTTGACATTTGGAGGGATTTCTGGTCTTCTTTGTTCCTTCAAGCCTGCTATGGTTTCTCTGGTCCACATTACATGAAGAAAGCTAACCAATGTGGAATTCCACACCCTCAACCTCTCTCACTAGTGAGCCGTGTGGTAGAGACAGATAGTCACTCTGTTCCACACCCTCAACCCCTCTCACTAGTGAGCCGTGTGGTAGAGAGGTAGTCAGTCTGAGACTGGGTTAGGGTGTGTTTGTGTCTTGGTGAGTTTCTCTGAAAGGCGTTGTTATGTGGAGGGGTGAGTTCTCTCTGGCTCGGCTTTGACTCATCGCTGAGTCACCTACTCACTCTCCCCTGAACCAAGTCACGGTCACACACTCATCTGTGTCTTTCCGACCGCTGGTCACAGAGGTGGATCTCCATAGCATTGAGACACAGAGCTCGGCGCTCGTTCCGTCTGCATATGAGAGGAGCTGAGCTAGATGGAGGAGGTTGTCAACCCGCACCGACTGTTTTCAACACTCTCTCAGTTTGCCTGACGCTGGGCATATACACAGCACGCCTTTTAAAATCTTAACGGGTTTCGATTTCATTTCCTTCTCTCAAGTTTTTCGTTTCATCTATCCTCAACCCCAGGATGTTGGTGCTCACTTTACATCATGGTTTCCTTGTTGATCCTATCCTGAGTTTCTCGGTTGTCGTAGTTTCTCGGTTGTGTAGGAAATAAATGCCTGAACAGTGAGCTGCTTCATTAGTGCGTTACAGGTACGTACAGTGCCTTGCGAAAGTATTCGGCCCCCTTGAACTTTGCGACCTTTTGCCACATTTCAGGCTTCAAACATAAAGATATAAAACTGTATTTTTTTGTGAAGAATCAACAACAAGTGTGACGCAATCATGAAGTGGAACGACATTTATTGGATATTTAAAACTTTTTTAACAAATCAAAAACTGAAAAATTGTGCGTGCAAAATTATTCAGCCCCTTTACTTTCAGTGCAGCAAACTCTCTCCAGAAGTTCAGTGAGGATCTCTGAATGATCCAATGTTGACCTAAATGACTAATGATGATAAATACAATCCACCTGTGTGTAATCAAGTCTCCGTATAAATGCACCTGCACTGTGATAGTCTCAGAGGTCCGTTAAAAGCGCAGAGAGCATCATGAAGAACAAGGAACACACCAGGCAGGTCCGAGATACTGTTGTGAAGAAGTTTAAAGCCGGATTTGGATACAAAAAGATTTCCCAAGCTTTAAACATCCCAAGGAGCACTGTGCAAGCGATAATATTGAAATGGAAGGAGTATCAGACCACTGCAAATCTACCAAGACCTGGCCGTCCCTCTAAACTTTCAGCTCATACAAGGAGAAGACTGATCAAAGATGCAGCCAAGAGGCCCATGATCACTCTGGATGAACTGCAGAGATCGACAGCTGAGGTGGGAGACTCTGTCCATAGGACAACAATCAGTCGTATATTGCACAAATCTGGCCTTTATGGAAGAGTGGCAAGAAGAAAGACATTTCTTAAAGATATCCATAAAAAGTGTTGTTTAAAGTTTGCCACAAGCCACCTGGGAGACACACCAAACATGTGTAAGAAGGTGCTCTGGTCAGATGAAACCAAAATTGAACTTTTTGGCAACAATGCAAAACGTTATGTTTGGCGTAAAAGCAACACAGCTGAACACACCATCCCCACTGTCAAACATGGTGGTGGCAGCATCATGGTTTGGGCCTGCTTTTCTTCAGCAGGGACAGGGAAGATGGTTAAAATTGATGGGAAGATGGATGGAGCCAAATACAGGACCATTCTGGAAGAAAACCTGATGGAGTCTGCAAAAGACCTGAGACTGGGATGGAGATTTGTCTTCCAACAAGACAATGATCCAAAACATAAAGCAAAATCTACAATGGAATGGTTCAAAAATATACATATCCAGGTGTTAGAATGGCCAAGTCAAAGTCCAGACCTGAATCCAATCGAGAATCTGTGGAAACAACTGAAAACTGCTGTTCACAAATGCTCTCCATCCAACCTCACTGAGCTCGAGCTGTTTTACAGCTGTAATCGCAGCAAAAGGTGGCACTACAAAGTATTAACTTAAGGGGGCTGAGTAATTTTGCACGCCCAATTTTTCAGTTTTTGATTTGTTAAAAAAGTTTGAAATATCCAATAAATGTCGTTCCACTTCATGATTGTGTCCCACTTGTTGTTGATTCTTCACAAAAAAATGCAGTTTTATATCTTTATGTTTGAAGCCTGAAATGTGGCAATAGGTTGCAAAGTTCAAGGGGGCCGAATACTTTCGCAAGGCACTGTAGGCCTTAGCGGTTTGTTGGCACCGTTGGGCCTTAGCGGTTTGTTGGCACCGTTGGGCCTTAGCGGTTTGTTGGCACCGTTGGGCCTTAGCGGTTTGTTGGCACCGTTGGGCCTTAGCGGTTTGTTGGCACCGTTGGGCCTTAGCGGTTTGTTGGCACCGTTGGGCCTTAACGGTTTGTTGGCACCGTTGGGCCTTAGCGGTTTGTTGGCACCGTTGGGCCTTAACGGTTTGTTGGCACCGTTGGGCCTTAGCGGTTTGTTGGCACCGTTGGGCCTTAGCGGTTTGTTGGCACCGTTGGGCCTTAGCGGTTTGTTGGCACCGTTGGGCCTTAGCGGTTTGTTGGCACAGTTGGGCCTTAGCGGTTTGTTTGCACCGTTGGGCCTTAGCGGTTTGTTTGCACCGTTGGGCCTTAGCGGTTTGTTGGCACCGTTGGGCCTTAGCGGTTTGTTGGCACCGTTGGGCCTTAGCGGTTTGTTGGCACCGTTGGGCCTTAGCGGTTTGTTGGCACCGTTGGGCCTTAGCGGTTTGTTGGCACCGTTGGGCCTTAGCGGTTTGTTGGCACCGTTGGGCCTTAGCGGTTTGTTGGCACCGTTGGGCCTTAGCGGTTTGTTGGCACCGTTGGGCCTTAGCGGTTTGTTGGCACCGTTGGTCACCGTTAATGTATTGTTTAGTATTCACATGCTGAAACCCCCCACTGTACACTACACCCCTTAAACTCAACTCTGGACCTCAGCCATTGTGTTATTGTCCCCCTCTAATCAGGGACTGATTTAGACTAGAGGTCGACCGATTATGATTTTTCAACGCCGATACCGATTATTGGAGGACCAGAAAAAGCCGATACCGATTATTTGAGGACCAGAAAAAGCCGATACCGATTAATTGAGGCTAAATTGATTTTATCGATGTATTATATTAAGTTAAAATATGTGTTCATTCAGTATTGTTGTAATTGTCATGATTACAAATACATTTTTTTTTTTAAATCGGCCGATTAATCGGTATCGGCTTTTTTTGGTCCTCCAATAATCTGTATCGGTATCGGCGTTTAAAAATCATAATCGGTCGACC
>NW_027259543.1:7500-22500 GCF_045791955.1 Oncorhynchus clarkii lewisi
CAGTAGGGGGAGTGCTGCTCAGCGTGAGGTAATACAGTAGGGGGAGTGCTGGTCAGTGGGAGGTAATACAGTAGGGGGAGTGCTGCTCAGCGTGAGGTAATACAGTAGGGGGAGTGCTGGTCAGTGGGAGGTAATACAGTAGGGGGAGTGCTGGTCAGTGGGAGGTAATACAGTAGGGGGAGTGCTGGTCAGTGTGAGGTAATACAGTAGGGGGAGTGCTGGTCAGTGTGAGGTAATACAGTAGGGGGAGTGCTGGTCAGTGTGAGGTAATACAGTAGGGGGAGTGCTGGTCAGTGTGAGGTAATACAGTAGGGGGAGTGCTGCTCAGCATGAGGTAATACAGTAGGGGGAGTGCTGAGGTAATACAGTAGGGGGAGTGCTGCTCAGCGTGAGGTAATACAGTAGGGGAGTGCTGAGGTAATACAGTAGGGGGAGTGCTGAGGTAATACAGTAGGGGGAGTGCTGCTCAGCGTGAGGTAATACAGTAGGGGGAGTGCTGCTCAGCATGAGGTAATACAGTAGGGGGAGTGCTGAGGTAATACAGTAGGGGGAGTGCTGAGGTAATACAGTAGGGGGAGTGCTGCTCAGTGTGAGGTAATACAGTAGGTGGAGTGCTGCTCAGTGTGAGGTAATACAGTAGGGGGAGTGCTGCTCAGCGTGAGGTAATACAGTAGGGGGAGTGCTGCTCAGCGTGAGGTAATACAGTAGGGGGAGTGCTGCTCAGCATGAGGTAATACAGTAGGGGGAGTGCTGCTCAGCATGAGGTAATACAGTAGGGGGAGTGCTGCTCAGCATGAGGTTATACAGTAGGGGGAGTGCTGCTCAGCATGAGGTAATACAGTAGGGGGAGTGCTGCTCAGCATGAGGTAATACAGTAGGGGGAGTGCTGCTCAGCATGAGGTAATACAGTAGGGGGAGTGCTGCTCAGCATGAGGTAATACAGTAGGGGGAGTGCTGCTCAGCATGAGGTAATACAGTAGGGGGAGTGCTGCTCAGCATGAGGTAATACAGTAGGGGGAGTGCTGCTCATTGTGAGGTAATACAGTAGGGGGAGTGCTGCTCAGCGTGAGGTAATACAGTAGGGGGAGTGCTGCTCAGCATGAGGTAATACAGTAGGGGGAGTGCTGCTCAGCATGAGGTAATACAGTAGGGGGAGTGCTGCTCAGCGTGAGGTAATACAGTAGGGGGAGTGCTGCTCAGCATGAGGTAATACAGTAGGGGGAGTGCTGCTCAGCGTGAGGTAATACAGTAGGGAGGAGTGCTGCTCAGCATGAGGTAATACAGTAGGGGGAGTGCTGCTCAGCATGAGGTAATACAGTAGGGGGAGTGCTGCTCAGCGTGAGGTAATACAGTAGGGGGAGTGCTGCTCAGCGTGAGGTAATACAGTAGGGGGAGTGCTGCTCAGCATGAGGTAATACAGTAGGGGGAGTGCTGCTCAGCGTGAGGTAATACAGTAGGGAGGAGTGCTGCTCAGCATGAGGTAATACAGTAGGGGGAGTGCTGCTCAAATTGAATTTTTTAAGGCGTTCTCCACACTCTCGTCCTCAAAAGAACGTACTCAAGAGAACGTCCTTGGGAAAATGCACATTGAGCATGAGAGTGTGGAGCACGGTAGTTTGCATATTGAGAAACGCGCAAAGTGTTACATTTGGGGCAAATCCAATACAACACATTACTGAGTACCACTCTCCATATTTCCAAGCATAGTGGTGGCTGCATCATGTTATGTGTATGCTTGTAATTGTTACGGAATGGGGAGTTTTTCAGGATAAAAAGAAACAGAACAGTGCTAAGCACAGGCAGAATCCTAGAGGGAAAAATGTATTCACCTTTCAACAGGACAATAACCTAAGACACAAGGCCAAATCTACACTGGAGTTGCTCACCAAGAGGAGAGTGAATGTTCCTGAGAGGCTGTTTTACAGTTTCGACTTAAATCTACTTGAAAATCTATGGCAAGACTTGAACATTTCTGTCTAGCAATGACCAACAACCAACTTGACAGAGCTTGAAGACTTTTAAAAAGAATAATGTGCAAATATTGTACAATCCAGGTGTTCAATATGGGTGGTTTTTTTACCCAGAAAGACGCAGCCAAAAGGTGATTCTATTGACTCAGGGGTGTTAATACTTACATAAATGAGATATTTCTGTATTTCATTTTTATTTATTTTTTTAAATCAAAAATGTCTAAAAACATGTTTTCATTTTGTCATTATTTGGGTATTGTGTGTAGATGGGCGAGAGATAAAAAAAATATTCAATCCATTTTGAATTCAGGCTGTAAACACCAAAGATTGTGAAATATGTCAGGAGGCATGAATGCATTCTGAAGGCGCTGTACCTTCATGTGGTGTAACTGGGGCTTGTCGTCTCTCCTCCCCTGGTCGCCCACTTGTTCTCTCTCTCTCTATCCTCTATGCTAGGCACACACTGCAGCATCTCTGGAAGTTTCCCCCTTGCTTTGAGGTACAGACGTATTTCCTGTTTCTCGTTTGCTTCAGAAGGCGACTAGAATACTGTGGTTAAGCATCATCTATGGCCTCAACTTTCACTAATAGACACACACACACACACACGGGCACGCACACGCAGGCACGCACGCAGGCACACTCACGCACACACACACTTGCATGCACAAACAAAGTGTATCCTATAATCCCTGATCTGAGAAGTCCTTGTGCTCAGATCACCACAGCAGACCAGCAGCATGGATGGAAACAGCCACTGGTGTGTAACCTAATCTTTGTACCAGATGGCTTTTAGGTTGAGAATGGGGGGGTGTTTATAAACTTCTTAAAGGGAATGTCTGACTGCCTCGGCACAGTTAACGGTATTATGTCTGCACAATTAAATGCACAGCCCATTATCAGCCTAAAATTGAGGTCATGTTACACATAAGGTTAAGCTTCAACTGATTGACGCTTACGTGTCAACTGGCCATTCTCCCAAAAAGCTTTGCAGCGCCAAAGGGAAAAGATGTGCGTCGATTTATTGGGACAGATATTCTAGCTGTTTCGAAGTTAGTTTGTGTTTATGACTGGTGAAGATACAGACCAGACAAACCAGAGGTTTCAGATCTTCAACGATCCCAGGAGAAGTTACAATCCCATGTGTTTTAATTGACCTCACTGTAGAGAACCACTGCAATTATTATTATTATTATTATTTGACCCTGCTGGTCATCTATGAACGTTTGAACATCTTGGTCATGTTCTGTTATAATCTCAACCCGGCACAGCCAGAAGAGGACTGGCCACCTCCCCTAGCCTGGTTCCTCTCTAGGTTTCTAATCTCCACCCGGCACAACCAGAAGAGGACTGGCCATCCCCTCATAGCCTGGTTCCTCTCTAGGTTTCTAATCTCCACCTGGCACAGCCAGAAGAGGACTGGTCACCCCTCATAGCCTGGTTCCTCTCTAGGTTTCTAATCTCCACCCGGCACAACCAGAAGAGGACTGGCCATCCCCTCATAGCCTGGTTCCTCTCTACCCGGCACAGCCAGAAGAGGACTGGCCATCCCCTCATAGCCTGGTTCCTCTCTAGGTTTCTAATCTCCACCCGGCACAGCCAGAAGAGGACTGGCCATCCCCTCATAGCCTGGTTCCTCTCTAGGTTTCTAATCTCCACCCGGCACAGCCAGAAGAGGACTGGCCATCCCCTCATAGCCTGGTTCCTATCTAGGTTCCATCCATCCACCGTGCTTCTACACCTGCATTGCTTGCTGTTTTGGGGTTTTATGCTGGGTTTCTGTACAGCACTTTGTGACATCAGCTGATGTAAGAAGGGCTTTCTAGGGAGTTTTTCCTAGCCACCGTGCTTCTACACCTGCATTGCTTGCTGTTTTGGGGTTTTATGCTGGGTTTCTGTACAGCACTTTGTGACATCAGCTGATGTAAGAAGGGCTTTATAAATACATTTGATTGATTGCCCTCGAAGAACGCACTCAGAGCATCGGAGTGTGAAGTACGGTAGTATGCGTAGAGAAACACCTCGGCTGACGTAAAAATAAAAATAAAGGGCTTTATAAAATAATTTGATTGATGAATTGATAAAGAAAATATCGCTGGTTATTAATCCTTTAAAGATTGTTATCTTCAATAATCCCAGGAGAACTTCCAATCCCGTGTGTTTTAACTGACCTCACTGTGGAGACGATATGGCCTATGAATACATGAATATGAATTCTAATTAGTATAATAACCAAAATGCCCAGATATCTCTATCTAGTTTAAACTATCTACGTCTCAATCCATCGCATCCGTTGATGTCGCCCTTCTCCATCTGCGGTGAAAGGTGGCAGAACCATGAGACATGCCGTCTACTCACCTTAAACGTCTGTAGCCACCCGAAAGGTTTGGCACCTCGATTATGACATCTTTTTTGGGAAAGACGAGACTCTGTGCTTTTTGTTCTACAACCCCACAAGCATCGCAGGACTCATCTGAAGTTGGTACTGCTGATCTAACGACTTTTAAAAAATATATACAGTGGGGGAAAAAAGTGTTTAGTCAGCCACCAATTGTGCAAGTTCTCCCACTTAAAAAGATGAGAGAGGCCTGTAATTTTCATCATAGATACACTTAAACTATGACAGAAAAAACAGACAAAATCCAGAAAATCACATTGTAGGATTTTTTATGAATTTATTTGCAAATTATGGTGGAAAATAAGTATTTGGTCACCTAAAAACAAGCAAGATTTCTGGCTCTCACAGACCTGTAACTTCTTCTTTAAGAGGCTCCTCTGTCCACCACTCGTTACCTGTATTAATGGCACCTGTTTTAACTTGTTATCAGTATAAAAGACACCTGTCCACAACCTCAAACAGTCACACTCCAAACTCCACTATGGCCAAGACCAAAGAACTGTCAAAGGACACCAGAAACAAAATTGTAGACCTGCACCAGGCTGGGAAGACTGAATCTTCAATAGGTGAGCAGCTTGGTTTGAAGAAATCAACTGTGGGAGCAATTATTAGGAAATGGAAGACATACAAGACCACTGATAATCTCCCTCGATCTGGGGCTCCACGCAAGATCTCACCCCGTGGGGTCAAAATGATCACAAGAGCGGTGAGCAAAAATCCCAGAACCACACGGGGGGACCTAGTGAATGACCTGCAGACAGCTGGGACCAAAGTAACAAAGCCTAGCATCAGTAACACACTACGCCACCAGGGACTCAAATCCTGCAGTGCCAGACGTGTCCCCCTGCTTAAGCCAGTACATGTCCAGGCCCGTCTGAAATTTTCTAGAGAGCATTTGGATGATCCAGAAGAAGATTGGGAGAATGTCATATGGTCAGATGAAACCAAAATATAACTTTTTGGTAAAAACTCAACTTGTCATGTTTGGAGAACAAAGAATGCTGAGTTGCATCCAAAGAACACCATACCTACTGTGAAGCATGGGGGTGGAAACATCATGCTTTGGGGCTGTTTTTCTGCAAAGGGACCAGGACGACTGATCCGTGTAAAGGAAAGAATGAATGGGGCCATTTATCGTGAGATTTTGAGTGAAAACCTCCTTCCATCAGCAAGGGCATTGAAGATGAAACGTGGCTGGGTCTTTCAGCATGACAATGATCCCAAACACACCGCCCGGGCAACGAAGGAGTGGCTTCGTAAGAAGCATTTCAAGGTCCTGGAGTGCCCTAGCCAGTCTCCAGATCTCAGCCCCATAGAAAATCTTTGGAGGGAGTTGAAAGTCCGTGTTGCCCAGCAACAGCCCCAAAACATCACTGCTCTAGAGGAGATCTGCATGGAAGAATGGCCCAAAATACCAGCAACAGTGTGTGAAAACCTTGTGAAGACGTTTGACCTCTGTCATTGCCAACAAAGGGTATATAACAAAGTATTGAGATAAACTTTTGTTATTGACCAAATACTTATTTTCCACCATAATTTGCAAATAAATTCATAAAAAATCCTACAATGTGATTTTCTGGATTTTTTTTCTCATTTTGTCTGTCATAGTTGAAGTGTACCTATGATGAAAATTACAGACCTCTCTCATATTTTTAAGTGGGAGAACTTGCACAATTGGTGGCTGACTAAATACTTTTTTGCCCCACTGTATATATAAATATACAGTTTCCTGATCTTTATTATATCTCAACAAAGTTATTTTAGATGTATTTTGGACTATTTGTTGTTACATGTAGTGAATATGTAATTCAATATGTTTCTATGGGCTAATAGCAGCAAGGTCAAATCCCATATTTCATCAAATAATTGTTGATATATATATATATATATATATATATATATATATATATATATATATATATATATATATATATATATGTTTTGATTCCTTAAGGAGTCTTAAAATTATAATAGCTAAGTAATCCTTGGGGTGACCATCGTAAAACAATTCCACATGTTAGTTTAGTACCGCCCCCCCCCCCCACCCCCACCCCCACCCGGCTTAGACAGGGCTTAGACTCTAGAGTCAAGCCTTTAAAGTTTGTTATCTTCAATAATCCCAGGAGAACTTCCAATCCCGTGTGTTTTAACTGACCTCATTGTAGAGAGGAGATATGGCTGGTTATTAATCCTTTATAAGTTGTTATCGTCAATAATCCCCCAAAAGGAGAATTTCCACTCTGATGTTTGTGGGACAGGATGTGAATCGGCTAGTTCTTCAGCATAGGGGATAGGACAGCGTTTCCCAAACCCCCATGGGTGCACATTTTTGTTTGTTTTTGCCCTAGCACTACACAGCTGATTCAAATAATCAAAGCTTGATGATGAGTTTATTATTTGAATCAGCTGTGTAGTTTCTAGGACAAACAAACTAAACGGGAACCCAGGGGGGACCCCAGGACCGAGTTTTTGGGAGACGCTGGGATAGGGTATGCATTATCATGCAGTTTAAGTCGTCTCAGGATCCTGCACTTAACCAGATGTGCTGGTTACTAAGGCAGCTGAGCGCTTTGCTGAATCAGAGGTTATGCAGTGTAAAGTCTACTGAATCAGAGGTTATGTAGTGTAAAGTCTATTGAATCAGAGAGCTTATGCAGTGTAAAGTCTACTGAATCAGAGAGGTTATGCAGTGTAAAGTCTAATGAATCAGAGGTTATGCAGTGTAAAGTCTAATGAATCAGAGGTTATGCAGTGTAAAGTCTACTGAATCAGAGAGGTTATGCAGTGTAAAGTCTACTGAATCAGAGAGGTTATGCAGTGTAAAGTCTACTGAATCAGAGAGGTTATGCAGTGTAAAGTCTACTGAATCAGAGGTTATGCTGTGTAAAGTCTACTGAATCAGAGGCTATGCAGTGTAAAGTCTACTGAATCAGAGGTTATGCAGTGTAAAGTCGACTGAATCAGAGAGGTTATGCAGTGTAAAGTCTACTGAATCAGAGAGGTTATGCAGTGTAAAGTCTACTGAATCAGAGAGGTTATGCAGTGTAAAGTCTACTGAATCAGAGGTTATGCTGTGTAAAGTCTACTGAATCAGAGGTTATGCAGTGTAAAGTCTACTGAATCAGAGGTTATGCAGTGTAAAGTCTACTGAATCAGAGGTTATGTAGTGTAAAGTCTACTGAATCAGAGAGGTTATGCAGTGTAAAGTATACTGAATCAGAGAGGTTATGTAGTGTAAAGTCTACTGAATCAGAGAGGTTATGCAGTGTAAAGTCTACTGAATCAGAGGTTATGCAGTGTAAAGTCGACTGAATCAGAGAGGTTATGCAGTGTAAAGTCTACTGAATCAGAGAGGTTATGCAGTGTAAAGTCTACTGAATCAGAGAGGTTATGCAGTGTAAAGTCTACTGAATCAGAGGTTATGCTGTGTAAAGTCTACTGAATCAGAGGTTATGCAGTGTAAAGTCTACTGAATCAGAGGTTATGCAGTGTAAAGTCTACTGAATCAGAGGTTATGTAGTGTAAAGTCTACTGAATCAGAGAGGTTATGCAGTGTAAAGTATACTGAATCAGAGAGGTTATGTAGTGTAAAGTCTACTGAATCAGAGAGGTTATGCAGTGTAAAGTCTACTGAATCAGAGGTTATGCACTGTAAAGTCTACTGAATCAGAGAGGTTATGCAGTGTAAAGTCTACTGAATCAGAGAGGTTATGCAGTTTAAAGTCTACTGAATCAGAGAGGTTATGCAGTGTAAAGTCTACTGAATCAGAGAGGTTATGCAGTGTAAAGTCTACTGAATCAGAGGTTATGCAGTGTAAAGTCTACTGAATCAGAGAGGTTATGCAGTGTAAAGTCTACTGAATCAGAGAGGTTATGCAGTGTAAAGTCTACTGAATCAGAGGTTATGCAGTGTAAAGTATACTGAATCAGAGGTTATGCAGTGTAAAGTCTACTGAATCAGAGAAGTTATGTAGTGCTCTGTGTGTTCTACAGCACCTCAAACCAGGTGGTAGTTGATGTGCAGTTCGCAAACAATTAATTATTATTTAAAACACTTTTTTACTAACTCTAAAATTATGATACATTTTTTTCTGAGTGACTCGTTCATTTTAGTCGTTCGTTTGACCTGCTAGCGATGGAGTCGCAATGAGTCCTACAGCAGGATTTAAACAGCAGGATTTAAACAGCAGGATTTAAACAGCAGGATGTAAATCACACTCCTCTGTGATCAGAGAGGCGTGCTCCGGAGACGTGCTCCGACCAACAACCGTCTGGAATATATGTGCACAAGCGAAACCCCTAGTACAGCCGGGATAATGCCAGTGTTGCGATACTCGTTAGTATCGTGGCAAGGATACAAAAACACAAAAAAAGCGGGTTTAACTTTCTTTAGGGAAAACATCTCCCATGTTGGAAACAAACATCGTTAATGTTGGAAACAAACATCGTTAATGTTGGAAACAAACATCGTTAATGTTGGAAACAAACATTGTTAATGGTTTTATTTCTCCAGGCTACAACTCATAATATTTGACATACAGCACTATTTTTTAAAGGACCAAAGAGTTTGGGCTACTTCCTGTTGTCATTTTTTCCATGGAACACATATTCAGATTCTGTTACCATCACAACAAAATAGATCAGGCTGCAGGCAACACAGAGAAGAAAAAAACATGTTTGCAAGAATGCGATCAATTAATTATTGCATGTTATCGATGGAGACAGACGTGCACTTAACCCTAATTGCTCCTGTAAGTCTACTTTTGGGGTTGGCAGATAGCCTAGTGGTTAGAGTGTTGGGCCAGTAACCGAAAGGTTGCCTAGATCAAATCCCTGAGCTGACAAGGTAAAAATCTGTCGTTATGCCCCTTTACAAGGCAGTTAACCCACTGTTCCCCGGTAGACTGTCATTGTAAATAAGAATTTGTTCTTAACTAACATGCCTAGTTAAATTTTTTAAAAGTTGCTCTTTATTAGAGTGTCTCCTAAATAACTGAAATGGGGAATGCAAGTAAGTATTTACACCTGTAGTAGACAGATCTGTTCCAACATGTTTACTGAGAGGATTGATAAGTATTTACACCTGTAGTGGACAGATCTGTTCCAACATGTTTACTGAGAGGATTGATAAGTATTTACACCTGTAGTGGACAGATCTGTTCCAACATGTTTACTGAGAGGATTGATAAGTATTTACACCTGTAGTGGACAGATCTGTTCCAACATGTTTACTGAGAGGATTGATAAGTATTTACACCTGTAGTGGACAGATCTGTTCCAACATGTTTACTGAGAGGATTGATAAGTATTTACACCTGTAGTGGACAGATCTGTTCCAACATGTTTACTGAGAGGATTGATAAGTATTTACACCTGTAGTGGACAGATCTGTTCCAACATGTTTACTGAGACGATTGATAAGTATTTACACCTGTAGTGGACAGATCTGTTCCAACATGTTTACTGAGACGATTGATAAGTATTTACACCTGTAGTGGACAGATCTGTTCCAACATGTTTACTGAGAGGATTGATAAGTATTTACACCTGTAGTGGACAGATCTGTTCCAACATGTTTACTGAGACGATTGATAAGTATTTACACCTGTAGTGGACAGGTCTGTTCCAACATGTTTACTGAGAGGATTGATAAGTATTTACACCTGTAGTGGACAGGTCTGTTCCAACATGTTTACTGAGACGATTGATAAGTATTTACACCTGTAGTGGACAGATCTGTTCCAACATGTTTACTGAGAGGATTGATAAGTATTTACACCTGTAGTGGACAGATCTGTTCCAACATGTTTACTGAGAGGATTGATAAGTATTTACACCTGTAGTGGACAGATCTGTTCCAACATGTTTACTGAGACGATTGATAAGTATTTACACCTGTAGTGGACAGATCTGTTCCAACATGTTTACTGAGAGGATTGATAAGTATTTACACCTGTAGTGGACAGATCTGTTCCAACATGTTTACTGAGAGGATTGATAAGTATTTACACCTGTAGTGGACAGATCTGTTCCAACATGTTTACTGAGAGGATTGATAAGTATTTACACCTGTAGTGGACAGATCTGTTCCAACATGTTTACTGAGAGGATTGATAAGTATTTACACCTGTAGTGGACAGATCTGTTCCAACATGTTTACTGAGACGATTGATAAGTATTTACACCTGTAGTGGACAGATCTGTTCCAACATGTTTACTGAGACGATTGATAAGTATTTACACCTGTAGTGGACAGATCTGTTCCAACATGTTTACTGAGACGATTGATAAGTATTTACACCTGTAGTGGACAGATCTGTTCCAACATGTTTACTGAGAGGATTGATAAGTATTTACACCTGTAGTGGACAGATCTGTTCCAACATGTTTCCTGAGACGATTGATAAGTATTTACACCTGTAGTGGACAGATCTGTTCCAACATGTTTACTGAGAGGATTGATAAGTATTTACACCTGTAGTGGACAGATCTGTTCCAACATGTTTACTGAGACGATTGATAAGTATTTACACCTGTAGTGGACAGATCTGTTCCAACATGTTTACTGAGACGATTGATAAGTATTTACACCTGTAGTGGACAGATCTGTTCCAACATGTTTACTGAGAGGATTGATAAGTATTTACACCTGTAGTGGACAGATCTGTTCCAACATGTTTACTGAGACGATTGATAAGTATTTACACCTGTAGTGGACAGATCTGTTCCAACATGTTTACTGAGACGATTGATAAGTATTTACACCTGTAGTGGACAGATCTGTTCCAACATGTTTACTGAGACGATTGATAAGTATTTACACCTGTAGTGGACAGATCTGTTCCAACATGTTTACTGAGAGGATTGATAAGTATTTACACCTGTAGTGGACAGATCTGTTCCAACATGTTTACTGAGACGATTGATAAGTATTTACACCTGTAGTGGACAGATCTGTTCCAACATGTTTACTGAGAGGATTGATAAGTATTTACACCTGTAGTGGACAGATCTGTTCCAACATGTTTACTGAGACGACTGATAAGTATTTACACCTGTAGTGGACAGATCTGTTCCAACATGTTTACTGAGACGATTGATAAGTATTTACACCTGTAGTGGACAGATCTGTTCCAACATGTTTACTGAGACGATTGATAAGTATTTACACCTGTAGTGGACAGATCTGTTCCAACATGTTTACTGAGACGATTGATAAGTATTTACACCTGTAGTGGACAGATCTGTTCCAACATGTTTACTGAGACGATTGATAAGTATTTACACCTGTAGTGGACAGATCTGTTCCAACATGTTTACTGAGACGATTGATAAGTATTTACACCTGTAGTGGACAGATCTGTTCCAACATATTTACTGAGACGATTGATAAGTATTTACACCTGTAGTGGACAGATCTGTTCCAACATGTTTACTGAGAGGATTGATAAGTATTTACACCTGTAGTGGACAGATCTGTTCCAACATGTTTACTGAGACGATTGATAAGTATTTACACCTGTAGTGGACAGATCTGTTCCAACATGTTTACTGAGACGATTGATAAGTATTTACACCTGTAGTGGACAGATCTGTTCCAACATGTTTACTGAGACGATTGATAAGTATTTACACCTGTAGTGGACAGATCTGTTCCAACATGTTTACTGAGAGGATTGATAAGTATTTACACCTGTAGTGGACAGGTCTGTTCCAACATGTTTACTGAGACGATTGATAAGTATTTACACCTGTAGTGGACAGATCTGTTCCAACATGTTTACTGAGAGGATTGATAAGTATTTACACCTGTAGTGGACAGATCTGTTCCAACATGTTTACTGAGAGGATTGATAAGTATTTACACCTGTAGTGGACAGATCTGTTCCAACATGTTTACTGAGAGGATTGATAAGTATTTACACCTGTAGTGGACAGATCTGTTCCAACATGTTTACTGAGACGATTGATAAGTATTTACACCTGTAGTGGACAGGTCTGTTCCAACATGTTTACTGAGAGGATTGATAAGTATTTACACCTGTAGTGGACAGGTCTGTTCCAACATGTTTACTGAGACGATTGATAAGTATTTACACCTGTAGTGGACAGATCTGTTCCAACATGTTTACTGAGAGGATTGATAAGTATTTACACCTGTAGTGGACAGATCTGTTCCAACATGTTTACTGAGAGGATTGATAAGTATTTACACCTGTAGTGGACAGATCTGTTCCAACATGTTTACTGAGAGGATTGATAAGTATTTACACCTGTAGTGGACAGATCTGTTCCAACATGTTTACTGAGAGGATTGATAAGTATTTACACCTGTAGTGGACAGATCTGTTCCAACATGTTTACTGAGAGGATTGATAAGTATTTACACCTGTAGTGGACAGATCTGTTCCAACATGTTTACTGAGAGGATTGATAAGTATTTACACCTGTAGTGGACAGATCTGTTCCAACATGTTTACTGAGAGGATTGATACGTTTTTTGGGTATTTCAACTTGAAGTTTGTTCTAACAGACAAGTGTGGGCATCTGATTTTCCTTGGTTACCCTTAGAAAATGTTGTTTATTAGTGATGAAAGGTGTCAGGTTATTAGTGATGACAGGTGTCAGGTTTGTAGTGATGACAGGTTTGTAGTGACGACAGGTGTCAGGTTTGTAGTGATGTCAGGTTTGTAGTGATGACAGGTTAGTAGTGATGACAGGTTAGTAGTGATGACAGGTTTGTAGTGATGACAGGTTAGTAGTGATGACAGGTTAGTAGTGATGACAGGTTTGTAGTGATGTCAGGTTAGTAGTGATGACAGGTGTCAGGGTTTGTAGTGATGACAGGTGTCAGGTTTGTAGTGATGACAGGTGTCAGGTTAGTAGTGATGACAGGTTTGTAGTGATGACAGGATTGTAGTGATGACAGGTGTCAGGTTTGTAGTGATGTCAGGTTTGTAGTGATGACAGGTTTGTAGTGATGACAAGTTTGTAGTGACGACAGGTGTCAGGTTTGTAGTGGTGACAGGTGTCAGGTTAGTAGTGATGTCAGGTTTGTAGTGATGACAGGTTTGAAGGGATGACAGGTGTCAGGTTTGTAGTGATGTCAGGTTTGAAGGGATGACAGGTGTCAGGTTTGTAGTGATTTCAGGTTTGTAGTGATGACAGATGTCAGGGTTTGTAGAGTCTCCAAAGTGGGATGTGATGTTCACCTGAACTCCAAGCCCACACTCTGCCTATGGAGACAACCAACTCTCTCGTCATGTAGATATTGTCACACCCTGACCATAGTTTGCTTTGTATGTTCTATGTTTTGTTTGGTCAGGGTGTGATCTAAGTGGGCATTCTATGTTGGATGTCTTGTTTGTCTGTTTCTGTGTTTGGGCCTGATATGGTTCTCAATCAGAGGCAGGTGTTAGTCATTGTCTCTGATTGGGAGCCATATTTAGGTAGCCTGTTTTGTGTTGGGTTTTGTGGGTGATTGTTCCTGTCTTTGTGTTTGTTGCACCAGATAGGGCTGTTTTCGTTTTTTTCACGTTTCTTGTTTTGTATATTGTTCATTTATCATCTTCATTAAAGATGTATCAAAATAACCACGCTGCGTTTTGGTCCGCCTCTCCTTCAACAGAAGAAAGCCGTGACAGATATCATGAATATGAGCACTTACAATGACCCTGACGCACAGCTAATAGTTCAACCAAGCATTGATAAACGCAGCGAGGAGAATAGATTGATTCCTTTGAAATCTCACAGTCGGTCCAACTAAAAAGAAGAGTTGCTTTCAGCCGGCTATGCTAAATGAATAAATAAATGGCTAAAGGTACAATCATGCAATGTTAGATTAAGGAATGGAGGGAACAAGACAGAAAATGTTACAACTTTAGGAGAGTAAATCTATAATCTGCGAAAGTCGTTAGGAAGTCCGGTCAGGTTAAGGTTTGTTTCTTGTGGTTATTTTGATCTCTGGCTCCCTCTTGAGTCAATTGTGTCTTATTTCATCAAACAGTGCGCTTAAAGCATCAGACAAGCTCAAAGAATATAGTTGATTTTATTAAAACACATAGGGTGTGTGTATATATGGAAAAATACACATTTTAAAATTTCCTCCAATCGAAAGAACAGACAACTTTTTTTTTAGTCTGGGACAGACCAAGACTCAATGATAACGTCAGGATGTATTCAACTCATTGTCAGCAAGATAATTTATTCAAATAAATAATAATGTCAATAAGATAATGTATTCGGCTCAATGATAATGTTGGTATGATAATGTATTAAACTCAATGATAATTGCAGTAGGATAATGAATTCAAAGCAGCTCCAAATATGATTATTTCACATCATCAACCTCTCCTCCATTTTCATCAACAAAACACACACAAACACACACAACAAAATAACAGTGGCGCTGTTTGTCCTAATGAGGAGTCCTTCTTTAAACTGCTGGGACTATGATTAGACACATTGCAATCTGTGGTAGTATCAGAAATCATGATGGGTCTCCACACTCTACATTCTGATCCTGGTCACATAAACTATGGCAACAGTGAGACAGATGGAGAGAATGGTGTGTGTGTGTGTGTGTGTGTGTGTGAGTGTGAAAGTGCGAGTGTGTGTGTGTTTGGTTGGGGG
>NW_027259543.1:25000-29000 GCF_045791955.1 Oncorhynchus clarkii lewisi
AATGCAGAATAACTCATCTCAGTGACTGACAGTACAGATATGATTTAATGTTGACTAACCAATCACAGTGAAATTTAGATTAAATGTAGACATAAACAGGTTCATACTTTGGAGATTGGCTTGATAGCGACATTGACGTTGTTGGTTGGTAACAAGCCAAACTTGACATTACACATCGTTCACTTTGGTAGCTAGCTATTTTCAGGTCAACTAAAGCTAAATGAAAGTATAAACCCCACCACTGGGGATATCTGTGAAGAAGTTACTGTATGAGGTCCCAGGTGGAGGGTTCTCGTTTGAACAGTCCTTGCACTTTGAAACCCACCCCACCATGACGTATAGCAACACCCACCAAGTCAAATGGTGTAAAAGAAAAGAGTGTGTCCCAACCTGGAAGAACCACCCAGCCAACCACTACTACCACCCAATGAGCACAATATTTGTTGTTGTTGAACATACGTTGAAATGATGTCTTTCCAACGTCTTGTGTTCACTGGGTAACCTATACACTACACATGTCTAAAGATGTCTTTCCAACGTCTTGTGTTCACTGGGTAACCTATACAAGACACATGTCTAAATATGTCTTTCCAACGTCTTGTGTTCATTGGGTAGCCTATACACTACCCATGTCTAAAGATGTCTTTCCAACGTCTTGTGTTCCCTGGGTAGCCTATACACTACCCATGTCTAAAGATGTCTTTCCAACGTCTTGTGTTCATTGGGTAACCTATACACTACCCATGTCTAAAGATGTCTTTCCAACGTCTTGTGTTCACTGGGTAACCTATACAAGACACATGTCTAAAGATGTCTTTCCAACGTCTTGTGTTCACTGGGTAACCTATACACTACCCATGTCTAAAGATGTCTTTCCAACGTCTTGTGTTCCCTGGGTAGCCTATACGCTGCACGTGCTGCTACTTCAGATCCCTCAGTTACTGTAACCTTTATCACCGACCTAGAGGGAAATCAATGTACTTCAACATGAGTGCATTTATTTCACCTTGCCAAGTTATCTTATTATTTCCAACACTCAAGCAGGGAAACGACGTGTTCTTGTATGAGTGAACATAGTCTGTCTGCCAAAACAATTCAGAGAATAACGAGGTTTACGAGGTATGAATGGCTGGTTATTAGAATGACAACAGACTCTGTTGCTTATCATAATAGACTATCACAACAGAGATGATAGTTTTTGTGTGTGTGTGTGTGTGTGTGTGTGTGTGTGTGTGTGTGTGTGTGTGTGTGTGTGTGTGTAAGAGTATGTCAATCAATAACTGCTTGTTACCAATACCAATTTAGCAACAGGAGTACCCGCCCACTGGACGCACACACTGGTTGAATCAACGTTGTTTCCACGTTATTTCAATTAAATTACGTTGAACCAACGTGAAATAGAAGATGAATTGACGTATGTTCCCAGTGGGAGAAAACTTCACTGGAAAATGCTCTATCTTTATAAGAAAGTGCTTGACTTAACCTATAACCTATAGGCTAACCTACTATCTGTGTTAGCAAATAGGTTGCTACTCACGTATCCCGCTGCGCGGTGGTTGTGGACTTGGCATGCCGCTGCTGATGTGGTAGGAGAAGCGCATTGTTTTGAACTGTCTGGAGAAGGAAACGGTACTGGTACTCCTACTGGCTGCTGTCTCCGGGACCATCGGCGGGCTGAAGCTCGTCACTAAAGCGCTCTTCGGCCGGTTCAACTGCATACCTGCCTGGTCACAGTTTACACAGGCACAGCATAGCCTACACAGGATACGATGCGGGTTATCTCACAAAAAAAGTAAATCAGATTAGATTCCAGGGTTATTGAGTTAAATCCTTAAAAATCCGGATCTTCTGAGTGCAGGGTGTCATGTAGGGCGACCACCGGGCGCACGAGCGAGCAGCCTGTCCCCGGGACTGGTGCGTTGATTCGAGTCGTTGTCCCGTGCCAGACCCCCAGTAGAATGGGTCTCCAATCTTTCATCCACCAAAATGCAGTCCTCCTGGGTGAGCTGTACAGTACGAGTGGAAACCCGAACAAAATCTTTACCAACAACGGAAAAAAGCCATCAAATAGATATTGATTTTATTTGTCTTAACTCTAACCGATGTCAACATATTATTGATTTATTTCACGGCAAAATACAATGAAAATGAATTTAGGTTGCAATCCACAAGGATACCGATTATGGCAATTGTTGCAATAAAAATACAATAAGGCCTCATTGAAGTTGGCCACATTGTTGCGTCCCATAACGGCTCGCTGCATCTCTCTCAAAATCAGACATTCTTGTGAGAAGAGGTCGGCTACAGAGTATCTTCTTTAAGACTGTATTCAAATAGGTTACCAGAAAACTAACGGCAAACTACAGCTGACATTTCGATAAAAGTCCATGCCCATTCTGGAATAAACAAAACTTTTCCTCCGTTCGACCCGCTCTTGAAAAAGAAACGTTTAAAAAAAGACAATGCGCAAAACCAAAAGTGATTGAAATATTATACACATTATAAAAGTCACTGCTCGTCTCAGCTCACATCGTTCCTTCTGTATCTGTCTGCCACCTTTTTTCCTCCGTCCCGATTTCCACTGGAAACGCGATTCCAAAATATGCAACCTCAGCTTCTTCTTCAACTACATTCAAACCCCGTCATCAAAGTTCTTTATACTCGTCATTCCAACATTAATTGAATCCTTGGATGTATATTGGGTGCATCACTTTGTCATCAATTTCGCCTTTATGATCCCCCGCGGGCTAGTTTTTTTCCCCATTCTTTGAAACTTCCGACAACGCCATCAAACTGCAATTCCTTGAATTTGTGAACTTAACCCCCTCCTTCTCTTCTCTCCTCTCCTTCTGTCTTCCTCTCTCTCTTTTCCTGCTCCTGTGTGCGTTATTCTGTCGACATATGAAACCAGTCTCAACCCCCCTAATCCGCCATCTCTCTAAAGCAAAATGTTGAGATGATTCCTCGTTTTTTTACAGTTTTTTTTTCTCTCCAAAAGTCAACATTTGTTACTGGCTTCCGTTGTTTGACTACTAGTCCTAACTGTTTTGAATACATATAGCCTAATAAACAATAAATATAGTATCAACAGAACCTAAAGCAGAATATGAAGAGGGGGTAGTGAGAGGAGAGTGAGAGGAGAGGAGGGGCGACTGCCTGATCCAGTCTGACCCAGTTAGCAGTCACTTGGCCCAGTGGAGAGGGTCAGTGGGCTGAGTTCCTCCACGCTGCTGACTGGACCTAGATCCGAATAGAACAGTTATTATTCACTAGTTTAAATTATAGTAAACGAAACGGAATAGAATAGAATATACACTCAGTGGCCAGATTATTAGGTACACCCATCTAGTACTGGGTCGGACAACCCTTTGCCCCCAGAACAGCCAGAATTCTCCGGGGAATGGAACCATTGCTCAATTGGTATCAAGGGACCTAACATGTGTCAGGAAAACATTCTCCACACCATTACACCACCAGCCTGTACCGTTGACACCAGGCAGGATGGAGCCATGGGCTCTGCCATCAGCATGAACGCAACAGGAACCGAGATTCGTCGGACCAGGTAATGTTTCTCGACTCCTCAATTGTCCAGTGTTGGTGATGGCGTGCCCACTGGAGTCTCTTCTTCTTGTTTGTAGCTGGTAGGAGTGGAACCAGTTGTGATGGCGTGCCCACTGGAGTCTCTTCTTGTTGTTTGTAGCTGGTAGGAGTGGAACCAGGTGTGATGGCGTGCCCACTGGAGTCTCTTCTTCTTGTTTGTAGCTGGTAGGAGTGGAACCAGGTGTGATGGCGTGCCCACTGGAGTCTCTTCTTGTTGTTTGTAGCTGGTAGGAGTGGAACCAGGTGTGATGGCGTGCCCACTGGAGTCTCTTCTTCTTGTTTGTAGCTGGTAGGAGTGGAACCAGGTGTGATGGCGTGCCCACTGGAGTCTCTTCTTGTTGTTTGTAGCTGGTAGGAGTGGAACCAGGTGTGATGGCGTGCCCACTGGAGTCTCTTCTTC
>NW_027259544.1:0-28987 GCF_045791955.1 Oncorhynchus clarkii lewisi
GTGAATCATTCTCATCTTTTGTCATTGAGGTGTTTTTAACCATCCCAAAATAACTATAAATTGCCTCGTTATCATACTAAAGGTGTGTGTGTGTGTGTGTGTGTGTGTGTGTGTGTGTGTGTGTGTGTGTGTGTGTGTGTGTGTGTGTGTGTGTGTGTGTGTGTGTGTGTGTGTGTGTGTGTGTGTGTGTGTGTGTGTGTGTGTGTGTGTGTGTGTGTGTGTGTGTGTGTGTGTGTGTGTGCTTGTGAGGGGTAGTATGTGTGAGTGGTATTGTGTGTGTGCTTGTGAGGGGTAGTGTGTGTACGTGTGTGATAGTGTGTGTGTGTGTGTGTGTGTGTGTGTGTGTGTGTGTGTAATGTTGTGCTGTGTGTTTCAGTTATCTGCCTGGTGGGACTGTGTGTGTGGTAGTGTGTGTGTGTGTGTGTAATGTTGTGCTATGTGTTTCAGTTATCTGCCTGGTGGGACTGGGCCTGGTGGTGTTCTTCTTCAGCTTCCTGCTGTCCATCTTCAGGTCCAAATACCACGGCTACCCCTACAGGTAGCACACATACAGTACCTGGACTTCACCATGTTACCAATGGCATTCACACACACATTAGAGTTTTCCTGGACACGTGACCAGGAAAACGTCTGTGCCCATAGTTTTTCAGTTGAGGTGGTCTGGATAAACTCCTGGCCCTACATAGTGAATAAATAGAGTACTTCACTCCAGGTCTCCAGGGGTGTCTAAGTTCACACCATCCACCCTCTAACATGGAACACACCCAGACACTTTTCACCCAGAACATCGTGTTGCATTTTTTCCTAACCGAGCGAAATCAAACTGCCCTTCGAAGACAACTTTACCCACTTTTGAACTTCGTCAGATGAGTCGCGTCAGATGAGTCGCGTCAGATGAGTCGCGTCAGATGAGTCTTCAGATGAGCCGTCAGATGAGCCGTCAGATGAGCCGTCAGATGAGTCGTCAGATGAGTCGTCAGATGAGTCGCGTCAGATGAGTCGCGTCAGATGAGCCGTCAGATGAGCCGTCAGATGAGTCGTCAGATGAGTCGTCAGATGAGTCGTCAGATGAGTCGCGTCAGATGAGTCGCGTCAGATGAGCCGTCAGATGAGCCGTCAGATGAGCCATCAGATGAGTCGTCAGATGAGTCGTCAGATGAGTCGCGTCAGATGAGCCGTCAGATGAGCCGTCAGATGAGCCGTCAGATGAGTCGCGTCCGTCAGATGAGTTGTCAGATGCTTTATCCCAAAAGGATTTTGTCAGCCTCTGCTCGAATCAATGGCTTCGCCCCAAATAGCGGCCTTTGTTCTTTTATGAGCACTAATTTTGTCCAGGGCCCGTAGAGATCTGGTAGGGTACCATTTAGGACACATCCAGATTCTCCAGCTATCAGAATATAAGTAACAAGTAACACCCATAATCATCAAAACAACAGTTAGCAGCACACAGTCCGAGAGAACTTCTGAACGACACTTAATACAGTCATATCACAATGAAATCTACTGAACAATACTTAATACAGTCATATCACAATGAAATCTACTGAACAACACTTAATACAGTCAGATCACAATGAAATCTACTGAACGACACTTAATACAGTCATATCACAATGAAATCTACTGAACAGCATTTAATACAGTCAGATCACAATGAAATCTACTGAACAGCATTTAATACAGTCAGATCACAATGAAATCTACTGAACAACACTTAATACAGTCAGATCACAATGAAATCTACTGAACAAATCAAATCAAATCAAATTTATTTATATAGCCCTTCGTACATCAGCTGATATCTCAAAGTGCTGTACAGAAACCCAGCCTAAAACCCCAAACAGCAAGCAATGCAGGTGTAGAAGCACGGTGGCTAGGAAAAACTCCCTAGAAAGGCCAAAACCTAGGAAGAAACCTAGAGGAACCAGGCTATGTGGGGTGGCCAGTCCTCTTCTGGCTGTGCCGGGTGGAGATTATAACAGAACATGGTCAAGATGTTCAAATGTTCATAAATGACCAGCATGGTCGAATAATAATAAGGCAGAACAGTTGAAACTGGAGCAGCAGCACAGTCAGGTGGACTGGGGACAGCAAGGAGTCATCATGTCAGGTATTCCTGGGGCATGGTCCTAGGGCTCAGGTCCTCCGAGAGAGAGAAAGAAAGAGAGAATTAGAGAGAGCATATGTGGGATGGCCAGTCCTCTTCTGGCTGTGCCGGGTGGAGATTATAACAGAACATGGCCAAGATGTTCAAATGTTTATAAATGACCAGCATGGTCGAATAATAATAAGGCAGAACAGTTGAAACTGGAGCAGCAGCACGGCCAGGTGGACTGGTGACAGCAAGGAGTCATCATGTCAGGTAGTCCTGGGGCATGGTCCTAGGGCTCAGGTCCTCCGAGAGAGAGAAGGAGAGAATTAGAGAACGCACACTTAGATTCACACAGGACATCGAATAGGACAGGAGAAGTACTCCAGATATAACAAACTGACCCTAGCCCCCCGACACAAAAACTACTGCAGCATAAATACTGGAGGCTGAGACAGGAGGGGTCAGGAGACACTGTGGCCCCATCCGAGGACACCCCCGGACAGGGCCAAACAGGAAGGATATAACCCCACCCACTTTGCCAAAGCACAGCCCCCACACCACTAGAGGGATATCTTCAACCACCAACTTACCATCCTGAGACAAGGCTGAGTATAGCCCACAAAGACCTCCGCCACGGCACAACCCGAGGGGGGGGGGGGCAGCATTTAATACAGTCAGATCACAATGAAATCTACAGAACAACACTTAATACAGCCTTTTTACAATGAAATCTACTGAACAACACTTAGTACAGTCAGATCACAATGAAATCTACTGAGCGACACTTAATACAGTCAGATCACAGTTGACTTTGTCACACACTAACTGGCGAGCGCTCTGTAATCACACGCTCTCTCTGTCTCTCTCTCTCTTTTTCAGCTTCCTTATAAAGTGAGTCTTCAGAGTGAAGGGTGAAGAGGCTACTTGATACTGCTAGCTGAGAGGCTGCAGACACCGGGACAGGGTGCATGGGGCGGGGGGGTCATTTCAACTGCTGTACTCAATCTGCTTAATAAATGATAATGTGGTGACAAACTGAGAAAAGAGACACTCCTACCTATCTGATTAGTACGGTTATATCACACACACCTGTTCTGAAGGAGTTGAGCTCTTCAAGTCTGAATGTGTTTTATTTGATAGTGTCTGACCAAATGACAGAGAGAGAGAGAGGACAGGAGAGGAGAAGAGGAAAGCGAGAGAGAGACATGCTGAGGAAATGTGGAAAGAGAGAGACGTGCTGAGGAGAAGAGAGAGAGAGAGAGAGACATGATGAGAGAAGAGAGAGAGAGACATACTGAGGAGAAGAAGAAAGAGAGAGAGAGACATGATGAGGAGAAGAGAGAGAGAGAGACAGTACTGAGGAGAAGAGAGAGAGAGAGACATACTGAGGAGAAGCGGAAGTAGAGAGACATGCTGAGGAGAAGAGGAAGTAGAGAGACATGCTGATGAGAAGAGGAAAGAAAGAGAGAGACATGCTGAGGAGAAGAGGAAAGAGAGAGAGACATGCTGAGGAGAAGGGGAAAGAGAGAGAGACATGCTGAGGAGAAGAGGAAGAGAGAGAGATAAATGCTGAGGAGAAGAGGAAAGAGAAAGAGAGAGATGCTGAGGAGAAGAGAGAGAGACATGATGAGGAGAAGAGAGAGAGAGACATGCTGAGGAGAAGAGGAAAGAGAGAGAGAGAGAGACATGCTGAGGAGAAGAGGAAAGAGAGAGGAAATGCTGAGGAGAAGAAGAAAGAGAGAGAGAGAGACATGCTGAGGAGAAGAAGAGAGAGACATGCTGAGGAGAAGAGGAAAGAGAGAGACATGCTGAGGAGAAGAGGAAAGAGAGAGAGAGACATGCTGAGGAGAAGAAGAAAGAGAGAGAGAGACATGATGAGGAGAAGAGAGAGAGAGAGACATACTGAGGAGAAGCGGAAGTAGAAAGACATGCTGAGGAGAAGAGGAAGTAGAGAGACATGCTGAGGAGAAGAGGAGAAGAGGACATGCTGAGAGAGAGAGAGAGAGACATGCTGAGGAGAAGAGGAAAGAGAGAGAGAGAAATGCTGAGGAGAAGAGGAGAAGAGGAAAGAGAGAGAGACATGCTGAGGAGAAGAGAGAGACATGATGAGGAGAAGAGAGAGAGAGACATGCTGAGGAGAAGAGGAAAGAGAGAGAGAGAGACATGCTGAGGAGAAGAGGAAAGAGAGAGACATGCTGAGGAGAAGAGGAAAGAAAGAGAGAGGAGAAGAGGAGAAGAGGAAAGAGAGAGAGAGACATGCTGATGAGAAGAGGAAGTAGAGAGACATGATGAGGAGAAGAGGAAAGAGAGAGACATGCTGAGGAGAAGAGGAAAGAAAGAGAGAGACATGCTGAGGAGAAGAAGAAAGAGAGAGAGAGATGATGAGGAGAAGAGAGAGAGAGAGAGACATACAGAGGAGAAGCGGAAGTAGAAAGACATGCTGAGGAGAAGAGGAAGTAGAGAGACATGCTGAGGAGAAGAGGAAAGAAGAGAGAGACATGCTGAGGAGAAGAGGAGAGAGAGAGAGACATGCTGAGGAGCGGAAGTAGAAAGACATGCTGAGGAGAAGAGGAAGTAGAGAGACATGCTGAGGAGAAGAGGAAAGAGAGAGAGACATGCTGAGGAGAAGAGAGAGACATGCTGAGGAGAAGGGGAAAGAGAGAGAGACGTGCTGAGGAGAAGAGGAAAGAGAGAGAGAGACATGCTGAGGAGAAGAGAGAGACATGATGAGGAGAAGAGAGAGAGACATGCTGAGGAGAAGAGGAAAGAAAGAGAGAGACATGCTGAGGAGAAGAGGAAAGAAAGAGAGAGACATGCTGAGGAGAAGAGGAAAGAGAGAGAGAGACATGCTGAGGAGAAGAGGAAAGAGAGAGAGAGACATGCTGAGGAGAAGAGGAAAGAAAGAGAGAGAGAGGCATGCTGAGGAGAAGAGAAGAGAGAGAGGCATGCTGAGGAGAAGAGGAAAGAGAGAGAGAGACATGCTGAGGAGAAGAGGAAAGATAGAGAGACATGCTGAGGAGAAGAGGAAAGAGAGAGAGAGAGATGATGAGGAGAAGAGAGAGAGAGAGAGACATACTGAGGAGAAGCGGAAGTAGAGAGACATGCTGAGGAGAAGAGGAAGTAGAGAGACATGCTGAGGAGAAGAGGAAAGAAAGAGAGAGACATGCTGAGGAGAAGAGAGAGAGAGACATGCTGAGGAGAAGGGGAAAGAGAGAGAGAGACGTGCTGAGGAGAAGAGGAAAGAGAGAGAGATACATGCTGAGGAGAAGAGGAAAGAGAGAGAGAGACATGCTGAGGAGAAGAGAGAGACATGATGAGGAGAAGAGAGAGAGAGACATGCTGAGGAGAAGAGGAAAGAGAGAGAGACATGATGAGTAGAAGAGGAAAGAGAGAGACATGCTGAGGAGAAGAGGAAAGAAAGAGAGAGACATGCTGAGGAGAAGAGGAAAGAGAGAGAGACATGCTGAGGAGAAGAGGAAAGAGAGAGAGAGACATGCTGAGGAAAGAGAGAAAGAGGCATGCTGAGGAGAAGAGGAAGAGAGAGAGAGACATGCTGAGGAGAAGAGAGAGAGAGAGTCATGCTGAGGAGAAGAGGAAAGAGAGAGAGATATGCTGAGGAGAAGAGAGAGAGACATGCTGAGGAGAAGAGGAAAGAAAGAGAGAGACATGCTGAGGAGAAGAGGAAAGAGAGAGAGAGACATGCTGAGGAGAAGAGGAAAAGAGAGAGAGAGACATGCTGAGGAAAGAGAGAGAGAGGCATGCTGAGGAGAAGAGGAAAGAGAGAGAGAGACATGCTGAGGGAAGAGAGAGAGAGAGAGGCATGCTGAGGAGAAGAGTAAAGAGAGAGAGATATGCTGAGGAGAAGAGAGAGAGACATGCTGAGGAGAAGAGGAAAGAGAGAGCGACATGCTGAGGAGAAGAGGAAAGAGAGAGCGACATGCTGAGGAGAAGAGGAAAGAGAGAGCGACATGCTGAGGAGAAGAGGAAAGAGAGAGCGTCATGCTGAGGAGAAGAGGAGAGAGAGCGACATGCTGAGGAGAAGAGTAAGAGAGAGAGACATGCTGAGGAGAGAGAGAGAGACATGCTGAGGAGAAGAGGAAAGAGAGAGACATGCTGAGGAGAAGAGGAAAGAAAGAGAGAGACATGCTGAGGAGAAGAGGAAAGAGAGAGAGAGACATGCTGAGGAAAGAGAGAAAGAGGCATGCTGAGGAGAAGAGGAAAGAGAGAGAGACATGCTGAGGAGAAGAGAGAGAGAGAGGCATGCTGAGGAGAAGAGGAAAGAGAGAGAGATATGCTGAGGAGAAGAGAGAGAGAGACATGCTGAGGAGAAGAGGAAAGAAAGAGAGAGACATGCTGAGGAGAAGAGGAAAGAGAGAGAGAGACATGCTGAGGAGAAGAGGAAAAGAGAGAGAGACATGCTGAGGAAAGAGAGAGAGAGGCATGCTGAGGAGAAGAGGAAAGAGAGAGATAGACATGCTGAGGAGAAAGAGAGAGAGAGGCATGCTGAGGAGAAGAGGAAAGAGAGAGAGACATGATGAGGAGAAGAGGAAAGAGAGAGCGACATGCTGAGGAGAAGAGGAAAGAGAGAGCGACATGCTGAGGAGAAGAGGAAAGAGAGAGCGACATGCTGAGGAGAAGAGGTAAGAGAGAGAGAGACATGCTGAGGAGAAGAGGAAAAAGGGAGAGACATGCTGAGGAGAAGAGGAAAGAGAGAGAGAGATGCTGAGGAGAAGAGGAAAGAGAGAGCGTCATGCTGAGGAGAAGAGGAAAGAGAGAGCGACATGCTGAGGAGAAGAGGTAAGAGAGAGAGAGACATGCTGAGGAGAAGAGAGAGAGACATGCTGAGGAGAAGAGGAAAAAGGGAGAGACATGCTGAGGAGAAGAGGAAAGAGAGAGAGAGACATGCTGAGGAGAAGAGGAAAGAGAGAGAGACATGCTGAGGAGAAGAGAGAGAGACATGATGAGGAGAAGAGAGAGAGAGACATGCTGAGGAGAAGAGGAAAGAGAGAGAGATATGCTGAGGAGAAGAGAGAGAGAGACATGCTGAGGAGAAGAGGAAAGAGAGAGAGAGAGATGCTGAGGAGAAGAGGAAAGAGAGAGCGACATGCTGAGGAGAAGAGGTAAAGAGAGAGAGAGACATGCTGAGGAGAAGAGAGAGAGACATGCTGAGGAGAAGAGGAAAAAGAGAGAGACATGCTGAGGAGAAGAGGAAGAGAGAGAGAGACATGCTGAGGAGAAGAGGAAAGAGAGAGCGACATGCTGAGGAGAAGAGGAAAGAGAGAGCGACATGCTGAGGAGAAGAGGAAAGAGAGAGCGACATGCTGAGGAGAAGAGGAAAGAGAGAGAGACATGCTGAGGAGAAGAGAGAGAGACATGCTGAGGAGAAGAGGAAAAAGAGAGAGACATGCTGAGGAGAAGAGGAAAGAGAGAGAGACATGCTGAGGAGAAGAGGAAAGAGAGAGCGACATGCTGAGGAGAAGAGGAAAGAGAGAGCGACATGCTGAGGAGAAGAGGTAAGAGAGAGAGAGACGTGCTGAGGAGAAGAAGAGAGAGAGAGACATGCTGAGGAGAAGAGGAAGAGAGAGAGACATGATGAGGAGAAGAGGAAAGAGAGAGCGACATGCTGAGGAGAAGAGGAAAGAGAGAGCGACATGCTGAGGAGAAGAGGTAAAGAGAGAGAGACATGCTGAGGAGAAGAGAGAGAGAGACATGCTGAGGAGAAGGGGAAAGAGAGAGAGACGTGCTGAGGAGAAGAGGAAAGAGAGAGAGATACATGCTTAGGAGAAGAGGAAAGAGAGAGAGAGACATGCTGAGGAGAAGAGAGAGACATGATGAGGAGAAGAGAGAGAGAGACATGCTGAGGAGAAGAGGAAAGAGAGAGAGACATGCTGAGGAGAAGAGGAAAGAGAGAGACATGCTGAGGAGAAGAGGAAAGAAAGAGAGAGACATGCTGAGGAGAAGAGGAAAGAGAGAGAGAGACATGCTGAGGAGAAGAGGAAAGAGAGAGAGAGACATGCTGAGGAAAGAGAGAGAGAGGCATGCTGAGGAGAAGAGGAAAGAGAGAGAGACATGCTGAGGAGAGAGAGAGAGAGAGGCATGCTGAGGAGAAGAGGAAAGAGAGAGAGATATGCTGAGGAGAAGAGAGAGAGAGACATGCTGAGGAGAAGAGGAAAGAAAGAGAGAGACATGCTGAGGAGAAGAGGAAAGAGAGAGAGAGACATGCTGAGGAGAAGAGGAAAGAGAGAGAGAGAGACATGCTGAGGAAAGAGAGAGAGAGGCATGCAGAGGAGAAGAGGAAAGAGAGAGAGAGACATGCTGAGGAGAAGAGAGAGAGAGAGGCATGCTGAGGAGAAGAGGAAAGAGAGAGAGATATGCTGAGGAGAAGAGAGAGAGAGACATGCTGAGGAGAAGAGGAAAGAGAGAGAGACATGATGAGGAGAAGAGGAAAGAGAGAGCGACATGCTGAGGAGAAGAGGAAAGAGAGAGCGACATGCTGAGGAGAAGAGGTAAGAGAGAGAGACATGCTGAGGAGAAGAGAGAGAGACATGCTGAGGAGAAGAGGAAAAAGGGAGAGACATGCTGAGGAGAAGAGGAAAGAGAGAGAGACATGCTGAGGAGAAGAGGAAAGAGAGAGAGACATGCTGAGGAGAAGAGAGAGAGACATGATGAGGAGAAGAGAGAGAGACATGCTGAGGAGAAGAGGAAAGAGAGAGAGATATGCTGAGGAGAAGAGAGAGAGAGACATGCTGAGGAGAAGAGGAAAGAGAGAGAGAGAGATGCTGAGGAGAAGAGGAAAGAGAGAGCGACATGCTGAGGAGAAGAGGTAAAGAGAGAGAGAGACATGCTGAGGTGAAGAGGAAAGAGAGAGAGAGAGATGCTGAGGAGATGAGGAAAGAGAGAGCGACATGCTGAGGAGAAGAGGAAAGAGAGAGCGACATGCTGAGGAGAAGAGGAAAGAGAGAGAGAGACATGCTGAGGAAAGAGAGAGAGAGGCATGCTGAGGAGAAGAGGAAAAGAGAGAGAGACATGCTGAGGAGAAGAGGAAAGAGAGTGAGATATGCTGAGGAGAAGAGAGAGAGAGACATGCTGAGGAGAAGAGGAAGAGAGAGAGACATGCTGAGGAGAAGAGGAAAGAGAGAGACATGCTGAGGAGAAGAGGAAAGAGAGAGACATGCTGAGAAGAAGAGGAAAGAGAGCGAGATATGCTGAGGAGAAGAGAGAGAGAGAGACATGCTGAGGAGAAGAGGAAAGAGAGAGAGACATGCTGAGGAGAAGAGGAAAGAGAGAGACATGCTGAGGAGAAGAGGAAAGAGAGCGAGATATGCTGAGGAGAAGAGAGAGAGAGAGGCATGCTGAGGAGAAGAGGAAAGAGAGCGAGATATGCTGAGGAGAAGAGAGAGAGAGACATGCTGAGGAGAAGAGGAAAGAGAGAGAGACATGATGAGGAGAAGAGGAAAAAGAGAGAGACATGCTGAGGAGAAGAGGAAAGAGAGAGAGACATGCTGAGGAGAAGAGGAAAGAGAGAGCGACATGCTGAGGAGAAGAGGAAAGAGAGAGCGACATGCTGAGGAGAAGAGGTAAGAGAGAGAGAGACGTGCTGAGGAGAGAGAGAGAGAGACATGCTGAGGAGAAGAGGAAAAAGAGAGAGAGACATGATGAGGAGAAGAGGAAAGAGAGAGCGACATGCTGAGGAGAAGAGGAAAGAGAGAGCGACATGCTGAGGAGAAGAGGTAAAGAGAGAGAGACATGCTGAGGAGAAGAGAGAGAGAGAGACATGCTGAGGAGAAGGGGAAAGAGAGAGAGACGTGCTGAGGAGAAGAGGAAAGAGAGAGAGACATGCTGAGGAGAAGAGAGAGACATGCTGAGGAGAAGAGGAAAAAGAGAGAGACATGCTGAGGAGAAGAGGAAGAGAGAGAGAGACATGCTGAGGAGAAGAGGAAAGAGAGAGCGACATGCTGAGGAGAAGAGGAAAGAGAGAGCGACATGCTGAGGAGAAGAGGAAAGAGAGAGCGACATGCTGAGGAGAAGAGGTAAGAGAGAGAGAGACATGCTGAGGAGAAGAGAGAGAGACATGCTGAGGAGAAGAGGAAAAAGAGAGAGACATGCTGAGGAGAAGAGGAAAGAGAGAGAGACATGCTGAGGAGAAGAGGAAAGAGAGAGCGACATGCTGAGGAGAAGAGGAAAGAGAGAGCGACATGCTGAGGAGAAGAGGTAAGAGAGAGAGAGACGTGCTGAGGAGAAGAGAGAGAGAGACATGCTGAGGAGAAGAGGAAAGAGAGAGAGACATGATGAGGAGAAGAGGAAAGAGAGAGCGACATGCTGAGGAGAAGAGGAAAGAGAGAGCGACATGCTGAGGAGAAGAGGTAAGAGAGAGAGACATGCTGAGGAGAGAGAGAGAGAGAGACATGCTGAGGAGAAGGGGAAAGAGAGAGAGAGACGTGCTGAGGAGAAGAGGAAAGAGAGAGAGATACATGCTTAGGAGAAGAGGAAAGAGAGAGAGAGACATGCTGAGGAGAAGAGAGAGACATGATGAGGAGAGAGAGAGAGAGACATGCTGAGGAGAAGAGGAAAGAGAGAGAGACATGCTGAGGAGAAGAGGAAAGAGAGAGACATGCTGAGGAGAAGAGGAAAGAAAGAGAGAGACATGCTGAGGAGAAGAGGAAAGAGAGAGAGAGACATGCTGAGGAGAAGAGGAAAGAGAGAGAGACATGCTGAGGAAAGAGAGAGAGAGGCATGCTGAGGAGAAGAGGAAAGAGAGAGAGAGACATGCTGAGGAGAGAGAGAGAGAGAGGCATGCTGAGGAGAAGAGGAAAGAGAGAGAGATATGCTGAGGAGAAGAGAGAGAGAGACATGCTGAGGAGAAGAGGAAAGAAAGAGAGAGACATGCTGAGGAGAAGAGGAAAGAGAGAGAGAGACATGCTGAGGAGAAGAGGAAAGAGAGAGAGACATGCTGAGGAAAAGAGAGAGAGGCATGCAGAGGAGAAGAGGAAAGAGAGAGAGAGACATGCTGAGGAGAGAGAGAGAGAGAGGCATGCTGAGGAGAAGAGGAAAGAGAGAGAGATATGCTGAGGAGAGAGAGAGAGAGACATGCTGAGGAGAAGAGGAAAGAGAGAGACATGATGAGGAGAAGAGGAAAGAGAGAGCGACATGCTGAGGAGAAGAGGAAAGAGAGAGCGACATGCTGAGGAGAAGAGGTAAGAGAGAGAGAGACATGCTGAGGAGAGAGAGAGAGACATGCTGAGGAGAAGAGGAAAAAGGGAGAGACATGCTGAGGAGAAGAGGAAAGAGAGAGAGAGACATGCTGAGGAGAAGAGGAAAGAGAGAGAGACATGCTGAGGAGAAGAGAGAGAGACATGATGAGGAGAAGAGAGAGAGACATGCTGAGGAGAAGAGGAAAGAGAGAGAGATATGCTGAGGAGAAGAGAGAGAGACATGCTGAGGAGAAGAGGAAAGAGAGAGAGAGAGATGCTGAGGAGAAGAGGAAAGAGAGAGCGACATGCTGAGGAGAAGAGGTAGAGAGAGAGAGACATGCTGAGGTGAAGAGGAAAGAGAGAGAGAGAGATGCTGAGGAGATGAGGAAAGAGAGAGCGACATGCTGAGGAGAAGAGGAAAGAGAGAGCGACATGCTGAGGAGAAGAGGAAAGAGAGAGAGACATGCTGAGGAAAGAGAGAGAGAGGCATGCTGAGGAGAAGAGGAAAGAGAGAGAGAGACATGCTGAGGAGAAGAGGAAAGAGAGTGAGATATGCTGAGGAGAAGAGAGAGAGACATGCTGAGGAGAAGAGGAAAGAGAGAGAGACATGCTGAGGAGAAGAGGAAAGAGAGAGACATGCTGAGGAGAAGAGGAAAGAGAGAGACATGCTGAGAAGAAGAGGAAAGAGAGCGAGATATGCTGAGGAGAAGAGAGAGAGAGAGACATGCTGAGGAGAAGAGGAAAGAGAGAGAGACATGCTGAGGAGAAGAGGAAAGAGAGAGACATGCTGAGGAGAAGAGGAAAGAGAGCGAGATATGCTGAGGAGAAGAGAGAGAGAGAGGCATGCTGAGGAGAAGAGGAAAGAGAGCGAGATATGCTGAGGAGAAGAGAGAGAGAGACATGCTGAGGAGAAGAGGAAAGAGAGAGAGACATGATGAGGAGAAGAGGAAAGAGAGAGCGACATGCTGAGGAGAAGAGGAAAGAGAGAGCGACATGCTGAGGAGAAGAGGTAAGAGAGAGAGACATGCTGAGGAGAAGAGAGAGAGACATGCTGAGGAGAAGAGGAAAAAGGGAGAGACATGCTGAGGAGAAGAGGAAAGAGAGAGAGATGCTGAGGAGAAGAGGAAAGAGAGAGCGACATGCTGAGGAGAAGAGGAAAGAGAGAGCGACATGCTGAGGAGAAGAGGTAAGAGAGAGAGAGACATGCTGAGGAGAGAGAGAGAGACATGCTGAGGAGAAGAGGAAAACGGGAGAGACATGCTGAGGAGAAGAGGAAAGAGAGAGAGAGACATGCTGAGGAGAAGAGGAAAGAGAGAGAGACATGCTGAGGAGAAGAGAGAGACATGATGAGGAGAAGAGAGAGAGACATGCTGAGGAGAAGAGGAAAGAGATAGAGATATGCTGAGGAGAAGAGAGAGAGACATGCTGAGGAGAAGAGGAAAGAGAGAGAGACATGATGAGGAGAAGAGGAAAGAGAGAGAGAGATGCTGAGGAGAAGAGGAAAGAGAGAGCGACATGCTGAGGAGAAGAGGAAAGAGAGAGCGACATGCTGAGGAGAAGAGGAAAGAGAGAGAGAGACATGCTGAGGAGAAGAGGAAAGAGAGAGACATGCTGAGGAGAAGAGGAAAGAGAGAGAGACATGATGAGGAGAAGAGGAAAAGAGAGAGAGAGATGCTGAGGAGAAGAGGAAAGAGAGAGCGACATGCTGAGGAGAAGAGGAAAGAGAGAGCGACATGCTGAGGAGAAGAGGTAAGAGAGAGAGACATGCTGAGGAGAAGAGAGAGAGACATGCTGAGGAGAAGAGGAAAAAGAGAGAGACATGCTGAGGAGAAGAGGAAAAAGAGAGAGACATGCTGAGGAGAAGAGGAAAGAGAGAGCGACATGCTGAGGAGAAGAGGAAAGAGAGAGCGACATGCTGAGGAGAAGAGGTAAGAGAGAGAGAGACGTGCTGAGGAAAAGAGAGAGAGACATGCTGAGGAGAAGAGGAAATAGAGAGAGAGACATGCTGAGGAGAAGAGGAAAGAGATAGACATGCTAAGGAGAAGAGGAAGAGAGAGAGACATGCTGAGTAGAAGAGAGAGAGAGATACATGCTGAGGAGAAGAGGAAAGGGAGAGAGACATGCTGAGGAGAAGAGGAAAGGGAGAGCGATGCTGAGGAGACGAGGAAAGAGAGAGACATGCTAAGGAAAAGAGAGAGAGAGACATGCTGAGGAGATGTGAGAGAGAGACATGCTGAGGAGAAGAGGAAAGAGAGAGACATGCTGAGGAGATGAGGAAAGAGAGAGACATGCTGAGGAGAAGAGGAAAGAGAGAGAGAGAGAGATGCTGAGGAGAAGAGGAAGAGAGAGAGAGACATGCTGAGGAGAAGAGGAAAGAGAGAGAGACATGCTGAGGAGAAGAGAGAGAGAGAGACATGCTGAGGAGAAGAGGAAAGAGAGAGAGACATGCTGAGGAGAAGAGGAAAGAGAGAGAGACATGCTGAGGAGAAGAGGAAAGAGAGAGAGATATGCTGAGGAGAAGAGAGAGAGAGATGCTGAGGAGAAGAGGAAAGAGAGAGAGACATGATGAGGAGAAGAGGAAAGAGAGTGAGAGATGCTGAGGAGATGAGGAAAGAGAGAGCGACATGCTGAGGAGAAGAGGAAAGAGAGAGCGACATGCTGAGGAGAAGAGGTAAGAGAGAGAGAGACATGCTGAGGAGAAGAGAGAGAGACGTGCTGAGGAGAAGAGGAAAAGAGAGAGACATGCTGAGGAGATGAGGAAAGAGAGAGAGAGAGACATGCTGAGGAGAAGAGGAAAGAAAGAGAGAGAGACATACTGAGGAAAGAGAAAAAGTGAAAGAGACATGCTGAGGAAAAGAGAGAGAGAGAGAGAGACATACTGAGGAAAAGAGAGATAGAGACATGCTGAGGAGAAGAGAGAGAGAGTCATACTGAGGAAAGAGAAAAAGAGAGAGAGAGAGACATGCTGAAGAAAAGAGAGAGACATGCTGAGGAGAAGAGGAAAGAGGGAAAAGGATGTAGAGAGACAGAAGGTTAGGTAGGTAGGTGTGTGTGTGAGAGAGAGAATCAGCTGCAGCCGATGACCGAAGAATGAACGTAAGTAAACGTCATGATGGGTGAGTGATGTAGATGGTGTGTGTTTCTCTCATCTACTGTTCTAGACAGTAGAGCTGCAGCACGGCTCATGATAATGGCTGAGAAACCATGTGTTAGATGCCATTCCATTGACTCCATTCCAGCCATCACTATGAGCCGTCCTCCCATCAGCAGCCTCCACTGGTGCAGCATCACTCGTTGTTATAGAGGTGGCAGTGATACAGTCAATATCACAACAGTACCGCAACATCAAATCACATGTTATTTGTCACATGCTTGGTAAACAACAGGTGTGGACTAAATGCTGACTTACGGGCTCTCACCCAGCAATACAGAGAGAAAAACAACAAATTATAACAAGAACTTGGCTATATTCACGGCAAAGGAGGCTGCTGAGGGGAGGACGGATCATAGCAATGGCCGTAACAGAGCAAATGGAACGGCATCAAACACATGGAAGCCATGTATTTGATACCATTCCCCTCCAGCCATTACCATGAGCCTGTCCTCCCCAATGAAGGTCCAACCTACTGTGATACAGGGTACCAAGTTGATGTGCAGGGGTACGCGGCCATTGAGGTAGGTCGGTATATACAGTGCATTCGGGAAGTATTCAGACCTCTTGAATTTTTCCACATTTTGTTACCTTACAGCCTTATTCTAAAATGTATTAAATTGTTTTTTCCCCTCGTCAATCTACACACAACACCCCATAATGACATCACAACACCTCATAATGAAAAGCAAAAACAGGTTTTTAGACATTTTTACTCCCGAAAATGTTCAGACCCTTTAGTTAGTACTTTGTTGAAACACCTTTGGCAGTGATTACAGACTTGAGTCCTCATGGGTATGATGCTACAAACTTGGCACAGCTGTATTTGGGGAGTTTCTCCCATTCTCCTCTGCAGATCCTCTCAAGCTCTGTCAGGTTGGATGGGGAGCGTCACTGCACAGCTGTTTTCAAGTCTCTCCAGAGATGTTTGATCGTGTTCGGGCTCTGGCTGGGCCACTCAAGGACATTCATAGACTTGTCCCAAAGCCACTCCTGCGTTGTCTTGGCTGTGTGCTTAGGGTCGTTGTCCTGTTGGAAGGTGAACCTTCGCCCCAGTCGGAGGTTCTGAGCGCTCTGGAGCAGGTTGTCATCTAGGATCTCTCTGTACTTTGCTCCTTTCATCTTTCCCTCACTCATGACGAGTCTCTCAGTCCCTGCCGCTGAAAAACATCCCCACAGCATGATGCTGCCACCACCATGCTTCACCGTAGGGATGGTGCCAGGTTTCCTCCAGACGTGACGCTTGGCATTCAGCCCAAAGAGTTCAATCTTGGTTTCATCAGGCCAGAGAATCTTGCTTCTCATGGACTGAGAGTCCTTTAGATACTTTTTGGCAAACTCCAAGCGGGCTGTCATGTGCCTTTTACTGAGGAGTGGCTTCCGTCTGGCCACTCTACCATAAAGGCCTGATTGGTGGAGTGCTGCAGAGATGGTTGTCCTTCTGGAAGGTTCTCCCATCTCCACAGAGGAACTCTGGAGCTTTGTCAGAGTGACCATCGGGTTCTTGGTCACCCACCTGACCAAGGCCCTTGTCCCCTGATTGCTCAGTTTGTCCGGGCGGCCAGCTCTAGGAAGAGTCTTGGTGGTTCCAAACTTCTTCCATTTTTAAGAATGATGGAGACCACTGTGTTCTTGGGGACCTTCAATGCTGCAGACATGTTTTGGTACCCTTCCCCAGATCTGTGCCTCGACACAATCCTATCTCGGAGCTCTTCGGACAATTCCTTCAATCTCATGGCTTGGTTTTTGCTCTTACTTTGACTGTCAACTGTGGGATCTTATATAGACAGGTGTGTGCACTGTGTCCAAACAACTACATTTTAGATCAATACCAATGGAAACAGGATGCACTGGACTCCTCTCCATGCACTGCAAACATTTGTAAAAAGCCTGGAATACCCCAACTCCTCTCCATGCACTGTGTAGATATACCCCAACTCCTCTCCATGCACTGTGTAGATATACCCCAACTCCTCTCCATGCACTGTGTAGATATACCCCAACTCCTCTCCATGCACTGTGTAGATATGCCCCAACTCCTCTCCATGCACTGTGTAGATATACCCAACTCCTCTCCATGCACTGTGTAGATATACCCCAACTCCTCTCCATGCACTGTGTAGATATACCCCAACTCCTCTCCATGCACTGTGTAGATATACCCCAACTCCTCAGTTTTCTGTCAAGTCCAAACACTTTTCACCAGCTCCAGCATAAGGGACTTCCAGTCTCCACAACTCATTATTAGCATTTCACTGTTGTTGTTGATGTTTTCTCTTGTTCCTGTTCTGGTTGGTGTTGCATTGCATCAGGACGGCAGGACGATGCCAAGTTAGCGGCGAAACCAACATCTAATCCAAGCGCCCACATTACATGAGAAGGAATAACACTAATCCAACAGCCCATGTTACATGAGAAGGAATAACACTAATCCAACAGCCCACGTTACATGAGAAGGAATAACACCATCCGTCGTAGGACTGACTGTCTGTCAGCGCCCACGTTACATGAGAAGGAATAACACGACATAATCCAACCGCCCACGTTACATGAGAAGGAATAACACTAATCCAACAGCCCACATTACATGAGAAGGAATAACACTAATCCAACCGCCCACGTTACATGAGAAGGAATAACACTAATCCAACAGCCCACATTACATGAGAAGGAATAACACTAATCCAACAGCCCATGTTACATGAGAAGGAATAACACTAATCCAACAGCCCATGTTACATGAGAAGGAATAACACTAATCCAACAGCCCATGTTACATGAGAAGGAATAACACTAATCCAACAGCCCACATTACATGAGAAGGAATAACACTAATCCAACCGCCCACGTTACATGAGAAGGAATAACACTAATCCAACAGCCCACGTTACATGAGAAGGAATAACACTAATCCAACCGCCCATGTTACATGAGAAGGAATAACACTAATCCAACAGCCCACGTTACATGAGAAGGAAAAACACTAATCCAACAGCCCATGTTACATGAGAAGGAATAACACCATCCGTCGTAGGACTGACTGTCTGTCAGCGGACATTATCAACATCTACCTGATCCGTTGTTTACCTCTGAAATCATTTTTTTCATCTTTTGTTCATTTATCTGCCTCTTTCTCTTTTATCCACCCCCCACCCCCCAACCCTGGCCGTGTCCAAAATCTGTCTTTCCTACTACTTATTAAAACTGCCTACTTGGTACTAATCGTACTACATACTATTTAGAATGTTCTGTTTAGTGAGAACGAATGCAGTAAGCGACACAAATCAACAAATCAAATGAAGCGCGTCCCCACTGATTTTATTAGCTGTTGTAAAAAAAAAAAATCATGTAGGTGTGAAAAAGACAATTGCTCTTCCTAAATAGTGTGCAGTGAATCCTACTTGATGATAAGCCGAAAATAGTATGACATCCAGGCATTTAAAGCATACTTAATTTTTTAAGTTTTACATACTATAATACATTAACAGTTTTGCGTACCCCAAAGTCATACTATTTCGTTATTCGGACACGGCCTCCCTCGTCCCCCTCTCCTCCCTCGTCCCACACTCGTCCCTCTTCCCCCTCTCCTCCCTCTCCTCCCTCGTCCTCCCTCTCCTCCCTCTCCTCCCTCGTCCCCCTCGTCCTCCCTCTCCTCCCTCTCCTCCCTCTCCTCCCTCGTCCCCCTCGTCCTCCCTCGTCCCCCCTCCTCCCTCTCCCCCCTCTCCTCTCTCTCCTCCCTCTCCTCCCTCGTCCCCCTCGTCCTCCCTCTCCTCCCTCGTCCTCCCTCTCCTCCCTTGTCCCCCTCTCCTCCCTCGTCCCCCTCTCCCTCTCCCCCTCTCTCTCCTCCCTCGCCCCCCTCTCTCTGTCAGTACTGTATAATGAGGGACCGTCAGTGATGTAAACGAAGCTAGACGGTTCTGTCAGTTTCGCTGTCAATCACACAGACTAGGGTGTCAGATCTTCTCCACTTAATGCCTGAGGAAAAACAGATTTGAGTCAGAACCAAAGCAGCCCAGCTTGTGAGTGGTAATCATAGTCCTGCTGTGTTAGTTATTCCTTCGTAGAAGCTCATCACCGTAGGTTTTACAGCATATTGCAGTACTGCTAGATGTTAGGGCTGCTGGAACCTACTCCAGAATTCAAGCAACAAAGTGGACACCCCATCACTTTTTCTGGTGATCAAATGAGGGACAGGGCTGGAGAAATGGAAACCCTCTCAAATGCATTGATGCATGTCTACGTTTATTGATAAGTGATGTTCTTTAAGAATCAGTTTAGCATTTAAATCATTCATTTAAAAGTAAAACAACGTTTTACCAATCCCAGATTTCCCCTTTAAAGTGTCTGTCATGTACTGTATCTAAGAATAGTTGTTTTCTTCAGGTTTGTGAGCTGAAATGTACTGTAAAAGAGGTCAGTGGTGCACTGTTATACACTGGTATACAGTTCAGGTCCCAGTGGGACCATTTAACACACATATTCGCCGACATATGTAGCTGTGCGACCCGGAATGCCTGGAAAAACGAAGGATTCTGTCTCTATTGTCTCAAATATTTTTCATTGTGCTCCTAAATGTCTTTGTGTGCGCCTACATTTTCCAACTTAGGCGCGCACGTGCTCCTTGTAAAAAAGAAAAGGTCAGCGCAGAGGTCAGCGCAGAGGTCAGCGGAGAGGTCAGCGCAGAGGTCTGGGTGAGTGATATACATTTCTGGTCAGTGGGACACCGTTAACCCTCTGGGACCAGACACCATAGAAAAACATAGATGTGAAGATTCAATGGGGACTTTGTAAACATTCGGCAGCAAGGCATTTTTCAAGACAAGTTTTCTACTTTCTGAACTACTCACCCGCGTCTGGGATTGATATTCGTCCATCTCCACGGCTACGGCTGCTGGGAAATCTGTTGGTGACCAATGACAGAGAAGGTTTTGTACCCTACACTACATTACCAACAGTATGTAGACACCTGCTCGTCCAACATCTCATTCCAAAGTCATGGGCGTTAATATGGAGTTGGTCGACCCTTTGCTGCTATAACAGCCTTCTCTCTTCTGGGAAGGCTTTCCACTAGATGTTGGAACATTGCTTCGGGGACTTGCTTCCATTCAGCCACTAGAGTATTAGTGAGGTCAGGCACAGATGTTGGGTGATTAGGCGTGGCTTGCAGTCGGCGTTCCAATTCATCCCAAAGGTGTTCGATTGGGTTGAGGTCAGAGCTCTGTTATGGCCAGTCAAGTTCTTCCACACCGATCTCGACAAACCATTTCTGTATAGAACTCGCTTTGTACATGGGGGCATTGTCCTGCTGAAACAGGAAAGGGCCTTCCCCAAACTCTTGCCACAAAGTTGGAAGCACAGAATCATCTAAAATGTAATTGTATGCTGTAGCGTTAAGATTTCCCTTCACTGGAACCAAGGGGCCTAGCCCGAACCATGAAAAACAGCCCCAGACCATTATTCCTATTCCACCAAACTTTACAGTTGGCACTATGCATTTGGGCAGGTAGTGTTATCTTGGCATCCGCCAAACGCAGATTCGTCCGTCGGACTGCAAGATGGTGAAGTGCAATTCATCACTCCAAGAGAACGCGTTTCCACTGCTCCAGAGTCCAATGGCGGTGAGCTTTACACCACTCCAGCCGACGCTTGACATTACGTATGATGATCTTAGACTTGTGTGCAGCTGCTCGGCCATGGAAACCCATTTCATGGAGCTCCTGACAAGCAGTTCTTGTGCTGACGTTGCTTCCAGAGGCAGTTTTGAACTTTGTAGTGAGTGTTGCAACCGAGGACAGACGACAAGACCTTATTATGTGGTCACTCACATTTCCATGGAAACTCCTACCAGACACAAGTGCAGTGGCCATCTTATTTTGATCCTTATTTTATCCTCTAGGGGAGTCGAGGAAAAACAGCGAAAACAACGCAATTATATAACTCACAAACACAATTTGCATTTCCTTCTCATGTCCTCTAAATATAACTTTCAAAAGTAACGTTTAATTGCACACTTTTTTGTATTTTTTATTTCCGCTGCATTGAGGCGGAGGGTTTTTGAAGTCGCTCAGGCATTTTCTATGTATTTTTCTTCTTCTCGGGCTGTAATTACACACGTTGATCTGAGAAGTGGAGAGAAACTTTGTAGCACTCCCATTTAAACACATGTACCTGGAGCCTCGGTTAAGAAAATCAATCACCTCACCTAACTCTCAGCATTAGAAAGATGGTTGGAAAACATGAACTATGTTCAATATGGCGCTTTTTGACAGTTATTTTCATCTTTTTTAATAAAGATATGTTCATTTTTTGGACTAGGCATTATATGTAATATGATCAGACTTGGCCTCAAATACTATTTGAAATCTTTCAAAGACTTTTTTTGCCTGTCTGGTGGACGAGGTTTGACGTTTTGAGACTATTCGATTGGTTTATTAAACCAGGCCAGCTCAATCAAGCATAAATACACTTTTTAATGATTTAGAAATATTATTCGACTGGAAATGATGTTGGCTAGCTGTGGTAATAACATACAGTAACTCCCTGGGGGAAAGACAAGTCATATGAATCATCCCAGCCTGTCTTCAGTTAACTCTCTCTCTCTCTCTCTCTCTCTCTCTCTCTCTCTCTCTCTCTCTCTCTCTCTCTCTCTCTCTCTCTCTCTCTCTCTCTCTCTCTCTCTCTCTCTCTCTCTCTCAGGGTAAAGACAACAATCATGACTCATCACTTTTCAATTAGCGATTTAATCGGCGCTAATTCATTAATTAATTTAAGTGCTCAGGTGGAACAAAACACTGCCTGAATCGGATCCCCAGGGGAACCAGAAGGGCGCAACACCACTCAAACAGCTCTCCTCTGGAGTTTCAAACGGGAACCAAAATAAGATGGCAGAACACGAGCTTTGATCATTCTGTGAAACACCAGCCTATTTTCCCCCTATAAACAAATCATCAAATGTCCCTTTAATTAATGAAGGGAAAAACATCCTCTCTAAGTCTGAGATACCATCCACTGGTACTGTGCAACATTAAAGAGCCACTGTTTTAGTCAAGATGCTATCGTTGGACAGATCCTTTAAAGTCAGAATAATTAAATTCAAGGGAAGGCCCCTCCAGTGCCGCCACCTACCTAATCAAGGAAGATGACGTTAAACTTGTGAATATTTTTATCCTCTGGAAAACTCCATCCCTCATCTTAGTCTTCGATATCCTTGGAGAGGCTTCCTTAACCACCAGAAGTGTCGGAGACGGCAACAGCCGCGTTGCCGCAGGGACCACAGCTCTTGTGCTTAGTCGGGTGTGTTCGCCAAAAATAGCCCAGTGGAGACGTTACAGGGGCGTTGCCGGGGCGACGGGCTATTTTATACCTGACTCTAACAACGAGCTCGGCTCCCGACAACCTAAGAAGAAAGCCGGTGCCAGAGGTTAGCGAGGTTACAGAAGAAAATCAAGGCCTCGTTTGCATATCCCATCCCTCCCTTGTTGTGGTCTCCGCAGAGATGAGTCGAGAGAATCAACTTTTTTTCCTTTTGTGTGTAACTCACAGAACAAAATGACATTTATTTTTAGTTGTCTTTGAACATAACAGTAGCTGCAGGTGTGGCTGCACTGTGAGACCCAGCCGTGCCGTAAATGTATACATCAATATATATATATGCAGACCTCACCACGTCAACAAAGCAACAAACACCATCTCCCAGGGTGGGGTGTCATTAAAATAAATTGCTGTGTACACCGGGCGGAGAGGCGGTGCGGAGCGCTGAGCTGCGAAACAAGGGATGTTTAAAACGCAGACCCAGAGCCTCTGTGTCCCCCTGAGGAGAGTGATGCGGCTTTGAGGGAAAAGCACACTTTGTACGCTGTAATTAACACCCCGCTGGGTTGTGTGTGCGTCTCTCGCTCTCACGACTCACTGCCATTCTCCCAACTACCATCTCCACCACCTCTGGGTCTGGGCCCAGTTGGTCATGTGACGCAGGTGAAAAACCCAGGAAGCGGCGGTTGAGGTCAGCTGGGGCGCCACCATTTTGTGTGCCCAGTTGGGACGCAACAAAGTTCCCACCTACGCATTTCAACCATAACTGAAACAGTGATTCTACATTACTGAACTGTATTCTCATGACTGTCAGACTGTGGCATAGAGACACACACACTGCCCCCGCCGCCATGGTTACTTCATAATCACAAACCCTTATTATAATCATCCTATAATATATTCTACTCAAGTCTTCTCTTCTCTGTTGTCGTGTTACAATAGCTGTCTCTGCAAGCCTTCAATCTGACCGAGCCCATCTATTGTGATTAGAGAGGATTTGTTTCCTAACCAACCTCTATAAAACGTATTAAACTCACCACACTGAGACTCATTAGACAGTGAATATCTTGTCTCCATCTATACACACCAGACAGAAAGCATATTGTTTTCATTCGTTTAAAATATCACCGGAGTGATGAGAATAGCAATGTTGTTAGGGACTGGAGGGAATCAGCCAACGAGGAGTATAAAGAACTAGTTGGAAAGCAGTCACTGAAGGCGAGAAGAGATGTATTCATTTATTTTTTATATTAACATCCTCTACAGCAAATGGCTCTTTTGAGAGAGAGGGAGAGAGAGGGAGTTCATTTTTGAGCATGGTGTTAACTGTCCTCTCCTGAGCAGCGTGGTGGAGAGACATTTTCAGGGAAGAGGTGTAGGAGTCATTCCCTCACACAACTGTCAAGAATCAATTTACGGTTTGCCACTTTCTGACTGAGAGACGCTAGAGGACCAGGGTTTCATGTACTGGGGAATGAATATCACTGAGGTTCCACTGTCCCTGACTGGACCAGGGTTTTATGTACTGGGGAATGAATATCACTGAGGATACACTCTGACTCCCTGACTCGTTTTTCCTCACTTTGCTCACCATTGGCCGTGTCCTAAATGGCACGCTATTCCCTTTATATTATAGTGCACTACTTTTGACTAGAACCCTATGGGCCCTGGTCAAAAGTAGTGCACTAAATAGGGATTAGGGTGTGAGTTGGGACACAACTTAATTAAGTATGATGAAGCCCTATATAATTTTCCTCTTCTGGTATATTTGGTGGATTTCACAGTAGAATTCTACTTAATATAATACATGTACATACTGGTCAAAAGTAGTGCACTCAATGGAGAACGGGGTGCCATTTGGGATGCATGCCAAGATGTTGAATCATCAGCCTGAAGAATATCCAACTCCCCTTCAGATCCCATTAATAATGGATGGCCACGAGGGGTTGTAGAGTTATCTTCACTAGACTGATGTATGGTGGCTGGGGTGTCATGAATCAACACGCTGTGCAATAAAACCAGCACCGCTAAAAGCATGTTATTTTATATGGGGCCGCGAGCTGACTTCTGGTCATGTGATATCTCTGACAGACTCTTATCGGCCAGGCTTTAGGGTCTCTGAGTAGTTGATATTTCATGTTAGGGACGTAGCGAGAGAGGGCGCGACTCAAAACAATGTTAATATTCAGAAGAGATCATCAATTTTGACCCGAGGGCAGTGAATTAAAAGTAATTTTGTGGAAAAAGACCAGTTACACCCTCATAAAAATGCAGCCTCTTCTGGTGTTGATGTCTGAATATTAAAAAAACAACACTTTTGGGCTCATTATAGAGCTATTGTCTTAATAAGAAGTAGGTTTTCTCATGCAGAGTTCTAGTTTTCAATAGCATGGTTTACAATGGGCCGTGTAAACTGTGGTGAGTCTTGTTCCGTTCACCATGGGTACGTCCCAAATAGCACCCTATTCCCTATATAGAGCACTGCTTTTGACCACAGGCCTGTAGACGGGTTAGCTGACAACCTTAGGAAAACAATGCGCGCGTCAGTGGGGCAGAATGCCGTGTGTTGTTATGGTTCTGAACGGCCAAATCCCTAGAAACAATGACAAGAAACGACCATCGTAGCAGACTCGTTTCAGCTAGTTGTAATCGTGTTCTTGATGCCATGTCTTGTTTTGAGGAGTTTTGACTGGTGTCACAATATGGTGTCGCAAAATATGTGCTAGCTAGCTAACTGTAACGATGTATTTGAGAGACAACAAGCGCTGATTGTGCAAATGTATTTATGTTTTCAATAAACATCGGAGACTAAATATATTTTACATGTTGTCAACAGTCTAAGCCAACCCTGTCTGTTTTGCCCCATAGTTGCCCCACCCCTCGGTGTTGTTGCTAACCAACCATCCCGTCTATGGAACCTTGTCAAAAGTAGTGCACTACAAAGGGAAAGGGCTGCCATTGGGGACATAAATCATAAAATGCTTCACTAGCATACTATTCTAGCCCGCTAATATTGACACGTGCCATGGGTTTCTCCCTTAAATGTAATCCAACAATAAAGTCGAGGCTGGAACGGTCACGTAACGTTTAACAAACCTGTTATTTTAATAGTGTTTAAATTCCTGGGCTACATTCAAAAAACATGATTGTTCTTGCAAGTAATGGAGAAAAAAATGAAATTGCCCCCAAGTTTAGTTATTGCTATTCTTAAAGTGTGTCTGTTGCAGCTAAACTCCTGGTGTTATTGGAAGAGGTCTGCAGGGTGGGAGAAACTAGGAGACATTGGAGATCCTACAATTGGACATTAGGTTTTAGTGTAGTGGTGTACAGTGTTTCTCTTTTCTCTCTCTCTCTCTCTCTCTCTCTCTCTCTCTCTCTCTCTCTCTCTCTCCCCATCTCCATCTCTCTCCATCTCTCCATCTCTCTCACTACAGCCTTTGCAATGCGTGGGCTGTATTTAAAGATGGCCTCCCGTAAAATGTTGAAACGGTGATAATGGAAACTGCCTGGGGGTGGCAGTTTGACAAACAAGTGTTATTAAAGAAATGGTTTTATCAATGTGTTTATGGCTTACGCTGCCCTGCCACATTACAGGGGTTGGGGATATGAGTCTGTACCAATAAATGTGTTTGTTTTTATCGTTCTTCTCTTTTGTTCTTTTTTGAAAGTCTGCAGTGAATATGAGGGAAAAGGAGGGGGGGGGGGGTCGACCTAAGCATTAACTTCATCCCTTGTTTTGTCCCTGGTTTTTCATTCATGCTGCAACTCTCCTCAGTTGATTTCTCAATCAAAACAAACCCTTGCTGTGTTTGTATGGCTGCTAATGATGACCGGTGAAGATAGTTTTTCTTATTCTTTTGTTGTTCGTTTTTTTTTTCTTCCGTTAAATGACTGGCGCTTCCTGGGGAGTCTGGGTAATGTGGTCCCCGCGGCCCACTTCCTGTCAGTCCTGTCGTCTGGGTAACCAGGGATGTCATGTTTTTGACACGTGTTTCCGTGAAAGTGTCGCACCTTATCGATAAGCCGTGTGCAGCCGGGGACAGTTCTGAGAGGTGGGTGATGAAGCGACGTGGGCATACAGGCGGGGGATATTGAAACGCGACGCTAAGGAACTGACTGGCTGGCTGACTGGACTGACATTCATACTTTTGCTACTAAAGCTTAATCTCCTTGCTCAACATGCCACCCCACCCACCTCAGTAATGGAAGCGCGATTCCTCCTTTGAGACAAATTGTATGAATGTGAAACGTAATTAAACTTCTTTCCACGGACATCAGCCGTTTAATTGCCTCACATGATGGCGGATTAGGAAGTTCAATCGATTATTTTCCAACGGCGGTGGAGCACTTCAGGTTCTTTGCCTTAACAGTATGAATATTAAATGAAGAATTAGAAAGGAAATCATAAAGAGGCTGCCGGGCGCAGCACTATGGGAGAAATACAGGCCAGTCAGTCCTTGTCTCTCCCCACGTAACCTCCCCAACACTAGCATGCATAGGGTCACATTGAGTAGAACAGGCAATGTTGTGCTATTGACCCGGCAGTGTTTGTGTAAGCTCTCTTCTCTGTGAGGCGAGGCGTCCTTATGCTGCGTGATGTATCACTATCGTCAGTGAACAGCAGGGGTAGTGATGAGGTGGAGGACCTGAGGAGAACCTGGAACGCTGGAAATGTACTTTTCTCATCCCCTGGGCTGAGAGGAACTAAGAGAGCAATGGAGCTGACCCCTGAAAGTAATAGCAGACAGACAGTCAGACAGACAGACACACAGACAGACACACAGACATGCATACACACAGACAGACAGACATACACACAGACAGACAGACACACACACAGACAGACATGCAGACACGTGTCAGTGCCACATGGCGCCGGCCGACAGTGCAGAGAATGTACTGCATGAGGTCACATGTAAACACTCATACACTTTCCCAAAATCACACACGCATCACTATCATTCATTCACATAGGGTCTGTCAAACATGTATAGGACACACACACACACTGATACGTAAGAGAAGGTGAGAACGTTGAGTGGGCCTTTTAAAAGTCGACTGGAGGACTATGCAGCCCTTTCCCAAAGGGAGAGCATAATCACCAGGAGACCATCTATCATGGACGTCACTGTGTTACTCTGCATGTCTACACACACTCTCTCAAACAGTCTCTCATTCTCACACACACTCGCGTTCTCTCTCTCTTACCCACACAACCAAGGTCCAGCTCAGTAGGCCTGTTATGTAGCTGTTTGTAATAAATCAACAGGCCAAAAATGAACCTTTTAATTAAGGTTTTATAGGATCGTTAAGCCACACTTAAGCCGTGATTTATAAATGTTTACAAAGGGCTCTGGAGTGTGTCGGCTAATATTAAAATGGACATAAATAAATGGACAATGGTATTTGTATGATCTATAACAGTCGTATCTGTCCGTCTCTATATATCAACCGCTCAACGACATAATGGTGATCCTGATCTTTCCCTGCAATCTTCTCATTAGCATAATCAACACAATGCCTCATGGGATATCGAACCAGTGGGAATAGATTTCTGCTGTAATTGCCTCTTGTCTGAAGATGGACTCATTTGTAGTTTGTTATCCTAGCCTTTCGTTTCAGGAGCTAGTTACCGTTGGTCTCTGCAGGTAACGTTCTCACAGGTCAATCCAAGAAAAGATTCCATTGCAAATGTACTCGTTAAATAATGAAGACTTGAATAACCAACATGGTCTAATTTAAATATGTGAAATATGGGGATATTTAACCCTTGGCGTTATATGTCACCTCTGCTGACGTATCTGGAGTAACTTAAAAGTGAAGAGATGTGTTGAAGATGGTGCTATTGTTTTCTACAATTGGTCTCAGCAGTACTTCGTTAGCCCCAGCACCAAGTTTTTTTAAGGATGTGTGTATGACCACAAACTTCATCAGCAGCTTACAATGGTACAACACGGGTCTAATACCGAAGGGAGAAAGCATCTTTGGTTTCTGTTTTGTCATTTATGTATTTTATTTCTCCTGCACTCTGTATTAGGTTTCAGCATCTGTTGCCACACAGGTCAGATGGGCAAAGGACAGGTTAGGACTGGGGAGGACAAAGGACAGGTTAGGACTGGGAGAGACAAAGGACAGGTTAGGACTGGGGAGGACAAAGGACAGGTTAGGACTGGGGAGGACAAAGGACAGGTTAGGACTGGGAGAGACAAAGGACAGGTTAGGACTGGGGAGGACAAAGGACAGGTTAGGACTGGGGAGGACAAAGGACAGGTTAGGACTGGGGGGAACAAAGGACAGGTTAGGACTGGGTAGGACAAAGGACAGGTTAGGACTGGGAGAGACAAAGGAAAGGTTAAAGGACAAAGAACAGGTTAGGACTGGGGAGGACAAAGGACAGGTTAGGACTGGGGGGGAACAAAGGACAGGTTAGGACTGGGGGGGGGGGACAAAGGACAGGTTAGGACTGGGGGGGACAAAGGACAGGTTAGGACTGGGGGGGGGACAAAGGACAGGTTAGGACTGGGGAGGACAAAGGACAGGTTAGGACTGGGAGGAACAAAGGACAGGTTAGGACTGGGGAGGACAAAGGACAGGTTAGGACTGGGGAGGACAAAGGACAGGTTAGGACTGGGGAGGACAAAGGACAGGTTAGAGCTGGGGAGGACAAAGGACAGGTTAGGACTGGGAGAGACAAAGGACAGGTTAGGACTGGGGAGGACAAAGGACAGGTTAGAGACTGGGCAGACAAAGGACAGGTTAGGACTGGGGGGAACAAAGGACAGGTTAGGACTGGGTAGGACAAAGGACAGGTTAGGACTCCGAAGACAAAGGACAGGTTAGGACTGGGGATGACAAAGAACAGGTTAGGACTGGGGAGGACAAAGGACAGGTTAGGACTGGGGGGGAACAAAGGACAGGTTAGGACTGGGGGGGGGGGACAAAGGACTGGGAGGAAAAAGGACAGGTTAGGACTGGGGGGGACAAAGGACAGGTTAGGACTGGGGGGGTCAAAGGACAGGTTAGGACTGGGGGGGTCAAAGGACATGTTAGGACTGGGGGGACAAAGGACAGGTTAGGACTGGGGGGTACAAAGGACAAGTTAGGACTGGGGAAGACAAAGGACAGGTTAGGACTGGGGGAGACAAAGGACAGGTTGAGACTGGGGGGACAAAGGACATGTTAGGACTGGGGGTGGACAAACGACAGGTTACGGATGGAGGAGGACAAAGGACAGGTTAGGGC
>NW_027259545.1:0-28981 GCF_045791955.1 Oncorhynchus clarkii lewisi
TGTGGAGGCTATATACAGGGGGTACCGGTACAGAGTCAATGTGGAGGCTATATACAGGGGGTACCGGTACAGAGTCAATGTGGAGGATATATACAGGGTGTTAGGGTACAGAGTCAATGTGGAGGCTATATACGGGGTGTTATGGTAGAGAATCAATGTGGAGGCTATATACAGGGTGTTATGGTACAGAGTCAATGTGGAGGCTATATACAGGGGGTACCATTGCAGAGTCAATGTGGAGGCTATATACAGGGGGTAGGTACCATTACAGAGTCAATGTGGAGGCTATATACAGGGGGTCCGGTACAGAGTCAATGTGGAGGCTATATACATGGGGTACTGGTACAGAGTCAATGTGGAGGCTATATACAGGGGGTACCAGTACAGAGTCAATGTGGAGGCTATATACAGGGGCTACCAGTACAGAGTCATTGTGGAGGCTATATGCAGGGGGTACCGGTACAGAGTCAATGTGGAGGCTATATACATGGGGTACCGGTACAGAGTCAATTCGGAGGCTATATACAGGGGGTACCGGTACAGAGTCAATGTGGAGGCTATATACAGGGGGTACCGGTACAGAGTCAATGTGGAGGCTATATACAGGGTATTACGGTACAGAGTCAATGTGGAAGCTATATGCAGGGTGATACGGTACAGAGTCAATGTGGAGGCTATATACAGGGGGTACCGGTACAGAGTCAATGTGGAGGCTATATACAGGGGGTACCGGTACAGAGTCAATGTGGAGGCTATATACAGGGTGTTACGGTACAGAGTCAATGTGGAGGCTATATACAGGGGGTACCGGTACAGAGTCAATGTGGAGGCTATATGCAGGGGGTACCGGTACAGAGTCAATGTGGAGGCTATATACAGGGTGTTACGGTACAGAGTCAATGTGGAGGCTATATACACGGGGTACCGGTACAGAGTCAATGTGGAGGCTATATACAGGGTGTTACGGTACAGAGTCAATGTGGAGGCTATATACAGGGTGTTACGGTACAGAGTCAATGTGGAGGCTATATACAGGAGGTACCGGTACAGAGTCAATGTGGAGGCTATATACAGGGGGTACCGGTACAGAGTCAATGTGGAGGCTATTTGCAGGGGGTGCCGGTACAGAGTCAATGTGGAGGCTACAGTGCCTTGCGAAAGTATTCGGCCCCCTTGAACTTTGCGACCTTTTGCCACATTTCAGGCTTCAAACATAAAGATATAAAACTGTTTTTTTTTGTGAAGAATCAACAACAAGTGGGACACAATCATGAAGTGGAACGACATTTATTGGATATTTCAAACTTTTTTAACAAATCAAAAACGGAAAAATTGGGCGTGCAAAATTATTCAGCCCCCTTAAGTTAATACTTTGTAGCGCCACCTTTTGCTGCGATTACAGCTGTAAGTCGCTTGGGGTATGTCTCTATCAGTTTTGCACATCGAGAGACTGACATTTTTTCCCATTCCTCCTTGCAAAACAGCTCGAGCTCAGTGAGGTTGGATGGAGAGCATTTGTGAAAAGCAGTTTTCAGTTCTTTCCACAGATTCTCGATTGGATTCAGGTCTGGACTTTGACTTGGCCATTCTAACACCTGGATATGTTTATTTTTGAACCATTCCATTGTAGATTTTGCTTTACGTTCTGGATCATTGTCTTGTTGGAAGACAAATCTCCGTCCCAGTCTCAGGTCTTTTGCAGACTCCATCAGGTTTTCTTCCAGAATGGTCCTGTATTTGGCTCCATCCATCTTCCCATCAATTTTAACCATCTTCCCTGTCCCTGCTGAAGAAAAGCAGGCCCAAACCATGATGCTGCCACCACCATGTTTGACAGTGGGGATGGTGTGTTCAGCTGTGTTGCTTTTACGCCAAACATAACGTTTTGCATTGTTGCCAAAAAGTTCAATTTTGGTTTCATCTGACCAGAGCACCTTCTTCCACATGTTTAGTGTGTCTCCCAGGTGGCTTGTGGCAAACTTTAAACAACACTTTTTATGGATATCTTTAAGAAATGGCTTTCTTCTTACCACTCTTCCATAAAGGCCAGATTTGTGCAATATACGACTGATTGGTGTCCTATGGACAGAGTCTCCCACCCCAGCTGTAGATCTCTGCAGTTCATCCAGAGTGATCATGGGCCTCTTGGCTGCATCTCTGATCAGTCTTCTCCTTGTATGAGCTGAACGTTTAGAGGGACGGCCAGGTCTTGGTAGATTTGCAGTGGTCTGATACTCCTTCCATTTCAATATTATCGCTTGCACAGTGCTCCTTGGGATGTTTAAAGCTTGGGAAATCTTTTTGTATCCAAATCCGGCTTTAAACTTCTTCACAACAGTATCTCGGACCTGCCTGGTGTGTTCCTTGTTCTTCATGATGCTCTCTGCGCTTTTGACGGACCTCTGAGACTTTCACAGTGCAGGTGCATTTATACGAAGACTTGATTACACACAGGTGGATTGTATTTATCATCATTAGTCATTTAGGTCAACATTGGATCATTCAGAGATCCTCACTGAACTTCTGGAGAGAGTTTGCGGCACGGAAAGTGAAGGGGCTGAATAATTTTGCACGCCCAATTTTTCAGTTTTTGATTTGTTAAAAAAGTTTGAAATATCCAATAAATGTCGTTCCACTTCATGATTGTGTCCCACTTGTTGTTGATTCTTCACAAAAAAATACAGTTTTATATCTTTATGTTTGAAGCCTGAAATGTGGCAAAAGGTCGCAAAGTTCAAGGGGGCCGAATACTTTCGCAAGGCACTGTATATACAGGGTGTACTGGTACATAGTCAATGTGGAGGCTATATACAGGGGGTACCGGTACAGAGTCATTGTGGAGGCTATATACAGGGGCTACCGGTAAAGAGTCAATGTGGAGGCTATATACAGGGGGTAGCGGTACAGAGTCAATGTGGAGGCTATATACAGGGGGTACCGGTACAGAGTCAATGTGGAGGCTATATACAGGGGGTACCGGTAAAGAGTCAATGTGGAGGCTATATACAGGGGGTAGCGGTACAGAGTCAATGTGGAGGCTATATACAGGGGGTACCGGTACAGAGTCAATGTGGAGGCTATGTACAGGGGGTACCGGTACAGAGTCAATGTGGAGGCTATATACAGGGCCGGTACAGAGTCAACATGGAGGCTATACACAGGGGGTACTAGTACAGAGTCAATATGGAGGCTTGTTGGGGATTAATCAGAATTAGTTGGGTAACATAGATTGGATGTTTTATTTTCATGATATGCTTATGAGTTATTTCTCATAAGAATGTCTTTTGTTGTACTATAGTGGTGGCCATTGGCAGTTATCTGTTCTCTGTCAGGACTAAGTTGCTTGGGCCGCAGAGAGGGGAGAGGTCAAGGTGTCATCATGTGTAAACATATCTTTTGCTCCACTGTGTCTGTGTGCCGGTCACTCCCTACTTTTCCCATCGGGGAGAGGAGGATGGCTGTGTCTGGAATCATTCTATGCTCCCTCTTTTGTTGACCTATAGCCTCACTCTCCTCTCTGTGAGTTTGTCCAGGATTGGTTGTATTTAGAATTGGTTGTATCTAAATGACAATTTGATATATATCATAGGGTGGGGGTAATGTCTTGGTACCATTTTGTACCAAGGACGAGATAAGAGCTTTGTTTAGGAGACCAAACTGAACGATAATTTTTAGCCAACTCTGTCTGGCTAGGGGATATTCCTCTCTGAAGTAAAGTCTTTATTTTTGTAAGTTCCTAAGACCTGTGGGTTGTCATGTCGTCTAGGGAGGGGGTGGATCTTTGCTATAAAGGAACCCATTTGCCATTATGTTGAGCACTCTCAACTTTTCATTAGAGATACTGAACTGTTGAAAGTCAAAATGCTATTGCAAAAGCTTAATTATGATTAAAGGTGAAGATTAAGCATAACTCTGACTGGTGTGTGATTTGCTCTCTCATCATTTGGTAATTAAGGAAATTTCCACGACAGGCTATATACAGGTGGTACCGGTACAGAGTCAATGTGGAGGCTATATACAGGGGGTACCGGTACAGAGTCAATGCGGAGGCTATATGCAGGGGGTACCGGTACAGAGTCAATGTGGAGGCTATATACAGGGGGCACCGGTACAGAGTCAATGTGGAGGCTATATACAGGGGGTACCGGTACAGAGTCAATGTGGAGGCTATATACAGGGGGCACCGGTACAGAGTCAATGTGGAGGCTATATACAGGGGGTACCGGTACAGAGTCAATGTGGAGGCTATATACAGGGTGTTATGGTACAGAGTCAATGTGGAGGCTATATACAGGGTGTTATGGTACAGAGTCAATGCGGAGGCTATATGCAGGGGGTACCGGTACAGAGTCAATGTGGAGGCTATATACAGGGGGCACCGGTACAGAGTCAATGTGCGGGGGCACCGGTTAGTTGAGGTAATATGTACATGTAGGTAGAGTTATTGAAGTGACTTTGCATAGATAATAACAGAGTAGAAGTATTTAATGAGGCAAGTCAGTTAAGAACAAATTCGAATTTACAATGACCACCTAACAAAAGGCAAAAGGCCTCCTTTGGGGACGGGGGGCTGGGGATACAAATAAATGTAATTAAAATATAGAACAAAACACACATCATGACAAGAGCGACAACACAACACTACATAAAGAGAGACCTAAGACAACAACATGGCAGCAACACAACATAACAACACCATGGCAGCAACACAACATAACAACACCATGGCAGCAACACAACATAACAACACCATGGCAGCAACACAACATAACAACACCATGGCAGCAACACAACATAACAACAACATGGTAGCAACAAAACATGGTACAAACATTATTGGGCACAAACAACAGCACAAAGAGCAAACTGAAAAGAGGAGCAACCCAGGGATGTGTGTGTTTTGGGGACCTTTAAACAGAATGTGACTGGCAGAACAGGTGTTGTATGTGGAGGATGAGGGCTGCAGTAGATATCTCAGATAGGGGGGAGTGAGGCCTATGAGGGTTTTATAAATAAGCATCAACCAGTGGGTCTTGTGACGGGTATACAGAGATGACCAGTTTACAGAGAAGTATAGAGTGCAGTGATGTGTCCTATAAGGAGCATTGGTGGAAAATCTGATGGCCGAATGGTAAAGAACATCTAGCCGCTAGAGAGCACCCTTACCTGCTGATCTATAAATTATGTCTCCGTAAACTAGCATGAGTAGGATGGTCATCTGAATCAGGGTTAGTTTGGCAGCTGGGGTGAAAGGGGAGTGATTACGATAGAGGAAACCAAGTCTAGATTTAACTTTAGCCTGCAGCTTTGATATGTGCTGAGAGAAGGTGAGGAGGAGGGTTTATTCTCCAGGTCTTTAACCGTTTTCCAGAACTTCTTGGGGATAGACCCACAGTGAGAGAACTGCTCCGTAAAAATAGCTAACTTTGGCCTTCCGGATAGCCTGAGTGCACTTATTTCTCATTTGCCTGAATCAGAGCCAGTCAGCCTGAGTATGCGTGTGCCGAGCCTTTCGCCAAATGGAATTCTTGAGGTGGAGTAACTCTTCAAGATCAGGGTAGAACCAGGGGCTGAACCTGTTTTTAATTATCCTTTTCTTTATGGTGGCGTGTTTGTTGACAATACCGTCTTCAACAGAGGGGATCAAGCTGATTCTGTACCATTTTACAGAGGCCAGTTCATGAAGGAAGGCTTTCTCATTAAAGTTTTTTAGCAAGCGTCTGCTACAAATCAGGGCAGGTCGTTTCACTGAGCAGCCTTTATGAACACAGGCTGTAAAACAGTGATCACTAAGGTAATTAGAGAAAACACCAGACTGATACATATCAGGATTATTTGTGAGGATAACATCAAGGAGAGTAGCCTTTTCTGGGTGTTTGGAGTCATACTTTGTAGGATTGGTAATAATCTCAGAAAGATTTAGGGAGTCCCATTTCTTTAGGACTTGGTCAGGTGGTAAGCATGTCCCAGTTTAGGTCACCTAGCAGGACAGATTCAGACTTGGTGTAAGAGGCCAGGAGAGAGCTACAGGCCGGTGCTGATGGAGATTGATAACACCCAGCAACAGTCAACAAAGAGCTATTTGAAAGTTTAATGCTCAAAACCAGCAAATCAGATTGTTTGGGGACAGACTTGGTGGAGACAACCGAGCACTGAAGGTGATCCTTGGTAAAGATTGCCACTCCACCACCTTTTGGAAGATCTGTCTTGCCGAAAAAGGTTATAACCATTAAGGTTAACATCAGTATCCAAAACACTCTTCCTTAACCACGTCTCAGTAATGACCAACACATCTGGATTGGAGCTGTGAACCCACACTTTCAATTGATCCATTTTAGGTAATAAGCTTCTAGTGCTAACGTGCAGAAAACCCAGGCTTTTACGAGAGCAGAAATCAAGGGGAGGGGAGGGGTTAGGGCTGATATTTCAGACCTTTGGAGAAATGTGTCTGTTGTTGTTGTGGATCAGAGGGGGGAAGAGGAGAACGAGGGAGGAGAAAAGGAGGAGGGAAGGAGAGGAGGGGGAGGAAGACAGGAGCTGGAGGTGAGGAGGTAAGAGGAAGAGAAATGGAGGAGGAGACAAGGAGGAGGAGAGGAGGAGAGAAGGGGGAGACAGATGGAGGTTGTGTGTGTGTTTGTGTGTCTCCATAGTGATGTATCTTTGTTCAGCGTGAGAATGGAGCTTGTTAAAAGGTTACCATAACAACCCCTCTAGCTTCTGATTGGCTGAGAGAGGAGGCCAGAGTTAGCTAAGGGAGGGGTTTACGCCACTGGCAACAGTAGTCTGCTTTTTAATATTTGTTATAGAAAGTCTGGACACCTTCCTTTTCTCTCTGAGAGACCACGTCTCCCCCACGTTTAGAGGCCACGTCTCCCCCATGTTTAGAGACCACGTCTCCCCCAGGTTTAGAGACCACGTCTCCCCCAGGTTTAGAGACCACATCTCCTCCACGTTTAGAGACCACGTCTCCTCCATATTTTTGTAATTATATTTATTATGGATCCCCGTTAGTTCCTGCAAATGCAGCAGCTACTCTTCCTGGGGTTTATTATGGATCCCCATTAGTTCCTGCCAAGGCAGCAGCTACTCTTCCTGGGGTTTATTATGGATCCCCATTAGTTCCTGCCAAGGCAGTAGCTACTCTTCCTGGGGTTTATTATGGATCCCCATTAGTTCCTGCCAAGGCAGCAGCTACTCTTCCTGGGGTTTATTATGGATCCCCATTAGTTCCTGCCCAGGCAGCAGCTACTATTCCTGGGGTTTATTATGGATCCCCATTAGTTCCTGCCAAGGCAGTAGCTACTCTTCCTGGGGTTTATTATGGATCCCCATTAGTTCCTGCCAAGGCAGCAGCTACTCTTCCTGGGGTTTATTATGGATCCCCATTAGTTCATGCCAAGGCAGCAGCTACTCTTCCTGGGGTTTATTATGGATCCCCATTAGTTCCTGCCAAGGCAGCAGCTACTCTTCCTGGAGTTTGTTAGGGATCCCCATTAGTTCCTGCCAAGGCAGCAGCTACTCTTCCTGGGGTTTGTTATGGATCCCCATTAGTTCCTGCCAAGTCAGCAGCTACTCTTCCTGGGGTCCAGCAAAATTAAAGCAGTTATGCATTTTAAAACATTACAAGACAATCATAACAAATTTCACAACACAGTAAGTGTGTGCCCTCTACTCTACTACCGCATATCTATAACACAAAATCCATGTGTACATGTCTGTATAGTACGTGTGTTATCATGTTTGTGTTACTTCACAGTCCCCGCTGTTCCATAAGATGTATTCGCATCAGTTATTTGATGTGGAATAGAGTTCCATGTTGTCTTGGCTCTATGTAGTATTGTGCATCTCCCATAGTCTGTTCTGGACTTGGGGACTGTAAAGAGACCTCTGGTGGCATGTCTATTGGGAGCCAGGAGAGATTGAAATTTCATATTATTAATATTAGCTCTGTGTACATCCAAGGGCCAGCCGTGCTGCTGTGCTGCCCTGTTCTGAGCCATTTGTAATTTTCCTAAGTCCCTTTTTGTGGCACCTGACCACACGACTGAACAGTAGTCCAGGTGTGACAAAACTAGGGCCTGTAGTACCTGCCTTGTTGATAGTGTTGTTAAGAATGTAGAAAGTAGGGCCTGTAGGACCTGCCTTGTTGATAGTGCTGTTAAGAAGGTAGAAACTAGGGCCTGTAGGACCTGCCTTGTTGATAGTGCTGTTAAGAAGGTAGAAACTATAGCCTGTAGGACCTGCCTTGTGGATAGTGCTGTTAAGAAGGTAGAAACTAGGGCCTGTTGGACCTGCCTTGTTGATAGTGTTGATAAGAAGGTAGAAACTAGGGCCTGTAGAACCTGCCTTGTTGATAATGTTGTTAAAAAGGTAGAAACTAGGGCCTGTAGGACCTGCCTTGTTGATAGTGCTGTTAAGAAGGTAGAAACTAGGGCCTGTAGGACCTGCCTTGTTGATAGTGTTGTTAAGAAGGTAGAAACTAGGGCCTAGGACCTGCCTTGTTGATTGTGCTGTTAAGAAGGTAGAAACTAGGGCCTGTAGAACCTGCCTTGTTGATAGTGTTGTTAAGAAGGTAGAAACTAGGACCTGTAGTACCTGCCTTGTTGATAGTGCTGTTAAGAAGGCAGAGCAGCGCTTTATTATGGACAGACTTCTCCCCATCTTAGCTACTGTTGCATCAATATGTTTTGACCATGACAGTTCACAATCCAGGGAAACTCCAAGCAGTTTAGTCACCTCAAATTGCTCAATTTCCACATTATGCATTACAACATTTAGTTGAGGTTTAGTGAATGATTTGTCCCAAATACAATGCTTTTAGTTGTTGAAATATTTAACTAAATGAACCATGTCTCTCCCTGTCTGTGTGTAGGTAGGTTCCGTCTGATAGATGAAGACAGAGACGTTAGGGACCCCATCCAGTATTTCTCCTCGGTGGAGGAAGTGGCCGGAATGTTCCCTGACCGTGTCTTCGCCATGGAAACTATCAGCTTCACTGTCAAGGTCAGGGGTGAAGGAGCTTCAGTCAGCTCTACGCTGTCTATTTTAGCTATACATCACAAACCCTGCTCTGTGTGTGTGTGTGTGTGTGTGTGTGTGTGTGTGTGTGTGTGTGTGTGTGTGTGTGTGTGTGTGTGTGTGTGTGTGTGTGTGTGTGTGTGTGTGTGTGTGTGTGTGTGTGTGTGTGTGTGTAGGTGTCTGTCAGGGGAGTTCAGTGAGGACAGTGAGTCGTACAGTGTGGTGCTGCAGCCTGGTGATGAGCTGTCACTCACGGGAAAGGCAGAGTTTCTCACAGCCACGCCCACCACGGAAAAGACTGGACTGAGCGCGCTCCTGAGACGCCTGGGGAAGACCCCCCGCAGTAAGACCCACACACCACTCCACACCCTGAGCTCTCTCTCTGTTTCATACCACACCCTGTGCTCTCTCTCTGTTTCACACCACACCCTGAGCTCTCTCTCTGTTTCACACCACACCCTGAGCTCTCTCTCTCTGTTTCATACCACACCCTGAGCTCTCTCTCTGTTTCACACCACACCCTGAGCTCTCTCTCTGTTTCATACCACACCCTGAGCTCTCTCTCTATTTCACACCACACCCTGAGCTCTCTCTCTGTTTCATACCACACCCTGAGCTCTCTCTCTGTTTCACACCACACCCTGAGCTCTCTCTCTGTTTCATACCACACCCTGAGCTCTCTCTCTGTTTCACACCACACCCTGAGCTCTCTCTCTGTTTCACACCACACCCTGAGCTCTCTCTCTGTTTCACACCACACCCTGAGCTCTCTCTCTGTTTCATACCACACCCTGAGCTCTCTCTCTGTTTCATACCACACCCTGAGCTCTCTCTCTACTTCACACCACACCCTGAGCTCTCTCTCTGTTTCACACCACACCCTGAGCTCTCTCTCTGTTTCATACCACACCCTGAGCTCTCTCTCTGTTTCATACCACACCCTGAGCTCTCTCTCTATTTCACACCACACCCTGAGCTCTCTCTCTGTTTCACACCACACCCTGAGCTCTCTCTCTGTTTCATACCACACCCTGAGCTCTCTCTCTCTGTTTCACACCACACCCTGAGCTCTCTCTCTGTTTCATACCACACCCTGAGCTCTCTCTCTCTGTTTCACACCACACCCTTAGCTCTCTCTCTGTTTCACACCACACCCTGAGCTCTCTCTCTGTTTCACACCACACCCTGAGCTCTCACTCTGTTTCACACCACACCCTGAGCTCTCACTTTGTTTCAGGTAAAACTCCATGTCTGGTGTGTATGAACCATCGGACCAATCAGAGCATCTCTCTGCCCTTCGCCTGCCGAGGACGGTTCTGCACGCGCTCCCCTCTGGAGCAGGGCATGCTGGGAGCTGACCACACGGTGCGCAGCATCATCGAAAGGGTCCGACTTCCTGTTAATGTTACCGTGCCGACCAGACCACCACGGAACCCCTACGACCGCCACGTGGTGAGACATCAAATCAAATGTTATTTGTCACATGCATTTGTAAACAACAGGTGGAGACTAACAGTGAAATGCTTACTTACGGGCCCTTCCCAACAATGCAGAGAGAAAGAGTGTTGAGAAAAGTAATAACACTTAACATTATCTTGGCTACATGGGGAACCAGTAACGAGCGTATGTGAAGAGTCAATGCAAATGGTCCTGTTAACTATTTAACTAACTATTTAGCAGTCTTATGGCTTGTGGTTAGAAGTTGTTCAGGCTCCTGTTGGTTCCAGCTTGCCATGCGGTAGCAGAGAGAACTGTCTATGGCTGGTGTCTGGAGTCTTTGACAATTTTTAGGGCCTTGGTCTGACACAGTGTGTTATATAGGTCCTAGATGGCAGGGAGCTTGGCCCCAGTGATGGACTGGGCCGTATACACTACCCTCTGTAGTGCCTTGTGGTCGAAGTGGTGATGCAACCAGCCAATATTCTCCAAAAATGTCTTCTTCAACTTAAAAAGTAGCTACAAATATTTAAATGTAAAAAAAAACATAAAATAAATAGTTTAAACCATGACGTTATTGAAAAACCATCTGTGGCTATTTCCGAATACCTGGTATACAGTATACTGCCCAAGACTAGTTTGGACCATGATAGATCCTTAGTGATGTGGACGCCAATGGACTCTCAGCCCGCTCCACTACAGTCCCGTTGATGTGGATGGGGGTTGCTCGGCCCTCCATTTTCTGTAGTCCACAATCAGCTCCTTTGTCTTGCTGACGTTGAGGGAGAGGTTGTTGTCCTGGCACCACATAGCCAGGTCTCTGATCTTCTCCCTATAGGCTGTCTCATCGTTGTCAGTGATCAGGCCTACCACTGTTGGGTCGTCAGCAAACGTAATGATGGTGTTGGAGTCGTGCCTGGCCACGCAGTCGTGGGTGAACAGGGAGTACAGGAGGGGACTAAGTACATACCCCTGAAGGGCCCCAGTGTTGAGGATCATCGTGGTGGATGTGTTGTTGCCTGCCCTCACCACCGCCCTCACTCACTCACTGTCAGGAAGTCCAGGATCCAGTTGCAGAGGTATGTGTTTAGTCCCAGGATCCTTAGCTTAGTGATGCGCTTTGAGGGCACTATGGTGTTGAACGCTGAGCTGTAGTCAATGAACAGCATTATTACATAGGTGTTCCTTTTGTCCAGGTGGGAAAGGGCAGTGTTGAATGCAATAGAGACTGATTCATCTGTGGATCTCTTTGGGCGTTATGCAAATTGGAGTGTGTCTAGGGTTTCTGGGATAATGGTGTTGATGTGAGACATGACCAGCATTTCAAAGCACTTCATGGCAACAGACGTGAGTGCTACGGGTCGGTCGTCATTTAGGCAGGTTACCTTAGTGTTCTTGGGCACAGGGACTATGGTGGTCTGCTTGAAACATGTTGGTATTACAGACTCAGATAGGGAGATGTTAAAAATGTCAGTGAAAACACTTGCCAGCTAGTCAGTGCCCTGAGTACACATCCTGGTAACCCATCTGGTCCCAAGGCCTTGTGAATGTTTTTGGAGAGCGTGGCCGATGATAACATGTTCTGTACTGTAGAGGACTAACTGTGTTCTGTACTGTAGGGGACTAACTGTGTAACTCTGTTCTGTACTGTAGGTGACTAACTGTGTAACTGTGTTCTGTACTGTAGGTTTCTAACTGTGTAACTGTGTTCTGTACTGTAGGTGCCTAACTGTGTTCTGTACTGTAGGTGACTAACTGTGTTCTGTACTGTAGGTGACAAACTGTGTAACTGTGTGTTCTGTACTCTAGGTGACTAACTGCGTTCTGTACTGTAGGTGAATAACTGTGTTCTCTACTGTAGGTGACTAACTGTGTTCTGTACTGTAGGTGACTAACTGTGTTCTGTACTGTAGGTGACTAACTGTGTTCTGTACTGTAGGTGACAAACTGTGTAACTGTGTTCTGTACTCTAGGTGACTAACTGCGTTCTGTACTGTAGGTGACTAATTGTGTTCTGTACTCTAGGTGACTAACTGTGTTCTGTACTGTAAGAAAAACTGTGTTCTGTACTGTAGGTGACTAACTGTGTAACTGTGTTCTGTACTGTAGGTGACTAACTGTGTAACTGTGTGTTCTGTACTCTAGGTGACTAACTGTGTTCTGTACTGTAAGTGACAAACTGTGTTCTGTACTGTAGGTGACTAACTGTGTAACTGTGTTCTGTACTGTAGGTGACTAACTGTGTAACTGTGTGTTCTGTACTGTAGGTAACTAACTGTGTTCTGTACTGTAGGTGACTAACTGTGTTATGTACTGTAGGTGACTAACTGTGTTCTGTACTGTAGGTGACTAACTGTGTAACTGTGTTCTGTACTGTAGGTGACTAACTGTCTAACTGTGTTCTGTACTGTAGATGACTAACTGTGTTCTGTACTGTAGATAACTAGCTGTGTTCTGTACTGTAGGTGACTAACTGTGTTCTGTACTGTAGATGATGAACTGTGTTCTGTACTGTAGGTGACTAACTGTGTAACTGTCTGTTCTGTACTGTAAGTGACTAACTGTGTTCTGTACTGTAGGTGACTAACTGTGTTCTGTACTGTAGGTGACAAACTGTGTAACTGTGTGTTCTGTACTCTAGGTGACTAACTGCGTTCTGTACTGTAGGTGACTAACTGTGTTCTGTACTGTAGGTGACTAACTGTGTAACTGTGTGTTCTGTACTGTAGGTGACTAACTGTGTAACTGTGTGTTCTGTACTGTAGGGGACTAACTATGTAACTGTGTGTTCTGTACTGTAGGTGACTAACTGTGTTCTGTACTGTAAGTGACAAAATGTGTTCTGTACTGTAGGTGACTAACTGTGTAACTGTGTTCTGTACTGTAGGTGACTAACTGTGTAACTTTGTGTTCTGTACTGTAGGTGACTAACTGTGTAACTGTCTGTTCTGTACTGTAGGTGACTAACTGTGTTCTGTACTGTAGGTGACTAACTGTGTTCTGTACTGTAGGTGACAAACTGTGTAACTGTGTGTTCTGTACTCTAGGTGACTAACTGCGTTCTGTACTGTAGGTGAATAACTGTGTTCTCTACTGTAGGTGACTAACTGTGTAACTGTGTGTTCTGTACTGTAGGTGACTAACTGTGTTCTGTACTGTAAGTGACAAACTGTGTTCTATACTCTAGGTGACTAACTGTGTAACTGTGTTCTGTACTGTAGGTGACTAACTGTGTAACTGTGTGTTCTGTACTTTAGGTGACTAACTGTGTTCTGTACTGTAAGTGACAAATTGTGTTCTGTACTGTAGGTGACTAACTGTGTAACTGTGTGTTCTGTACTGTAGATAACTAACTGTGTAACTGTGTGTTCTTGTCTGTAGATGACTAACTGTGTTCTGTACTGTAGGTGACTAACTGTGTTCTGTACCGTAGGTGACTAACTGTGTTTTGTACTCTAGGTGACTAACTGTGTTTTGTACTCTAGGTGACTAACTGTGTAACTGTGTTCTGTACTGTAGGTGACTAACTGTGTAACTGTGTTCTGTACTGTAGTTGACTAACTGTGTTCTGTACTGTAGGTGACTAACTGTGTTCTGTACTGTAGGTGACTAACTGTGTTCTGTACTGTAGGTGACTAACTGTGTTCTGTACTGAAGATTAATAACTGTGTTCTGTACTGTCGGTGACTAACTGTGTTCTGTAATGTAGGTGAATGTGTTCTGTACTGTAGATGACTAACTGTGTTCTGTACTGTAGGTGACTAACTGTGTAACTCTGTGTTCTGTACTGTAGGTGACTAACTTTGTAACTGTGTTCTATACTGTAGGTGACTAATTGTGTTCTGTACTGTTGGTGACTAACTGTGTTCTGTACTGTAAGTGACTAACTGTGTTCTGTACTGTAGGTGACTAACTGTGTAACTGTGTTCTGTACTGTAGGGGACTAACTGTTTTCTGTACTGTAGGTGGCTAACTGTTCGGTACTGTAGTTGACTAACTGTGTTCTATACTGTAGATAACTAGCTGTGTTCTGTACTGTAGGTGACTAACTGTGTAACTGTGTGTTCTGTACTCTAGGTGACTAACTGTGTTCTGTACTGTAAGTGACAAACTGTGTTCTGTACTGTAGGTGACTAACTGTGTAACTGTGTTCTGTACTGTAGGTGACTAACTGTGTAACTGTGTGTTCTGTACTGTAGGTAACTAACTGTGTTCTGTACTGTAGGTGACTAACTGTGTTATGTACTGTAGGTGACTAACTGTGTTCTGTACTGTAGGTGACTAACTGTGTAACTGTGTTCTGTACTGTAGGTGACTAACTGTCTAACTGTGTTCTGTACTGTAGATGACTAACTGTGTTCTGTACTGTAGATAACTAGCTGTGTTCTGTACTGTAGGTGACTAACTGTGTTCTGTACTGTAGATGATGAACTGTGTTCTGTACTGTAGGTGACTAACTGTGTAACTGTCTGTTCTGTACTGTAGGTGACTAACTGTGTTCTGTACTGTAGGTGACAAACTGTGTAACTGTGTGTTCTGTACTCTAGGTGACTAACTGCGTTCTGTACTGTAGGTGACTAACTGTGTTCTGTACTGTAGGTGACTAACTGTGTAACTGTGTGTTCTGTACTGTAGGTGACTAACTGTGTAACTGTGTGTTCTGTACTGTAGGGGACTAACTATGTAACTGTGTGTTCTGTACTGTAGGTGACTAACTGTGTTCTGTACTGTAAGTGACAAAATGTGTTCTGTACTGTAGGTGACTAACTGTGTAACTGTGTTCTGTACTGTAGGTGACTAACTGTGTAACTTTGTGTTCTGTACTGTAGGTGACTAACTGTGTAACTGTCTGTTCTGTACTGTAGGTGACTAACTGTGTTCTGTACTGTAGGTGACTAACTGTGTTCTGTACTGTAGGTGACAAACTGTGTAACTGTGTGTTCTGTACTCTAGGTGACTAACTGCGTTCTGTACTGTAGGTGAATAACTGTGTTCTCTACTGTAGGTGACTAACTGTGTAACTGTGTGTTCTGTACTGTAGGTGACTAACTGTGTTCTGTACTGTAAGTGACAAACTGTGTTCTATACTCTAGGTGAATAACTGTGTAACTGTGTTCTGTACTGTAGGTGACTAACTGTGTAACTGTGTGTTCTGTACTTTAGGTGACTAACTGTGTTCTGTACTGTAAGTGACAAATTGTGTTCTGTACTGTAGGTGACTAACTGTGTAACTGTGTGTTCTGTACTGTAGATAACTAACTGTGTAACTGTGTGTTCTTGTCTGTAGATGACTAACTGTGTTCTGTACTGTAGGTGACTAACTGTGTTCTGTACCGTAGGTGACTAACTGTGTTTTGTACTCTAGGTGACTAACTGTGTTTTGTACTCTAGGTGACTAACTGTGTAACTGTGTTCTGTACTGTAGGTGACTAACTGTGTAACTGTGTTCTGTACTGTAGTTGACTAACTGTGTTCTGTACTGTAGGTGACTAACTGTGTTCTGTACTGTAGGTGACTAACTGTGTTCTGTACTGAAGATTAATAACTGTGTTCTGTACTGTCGGTGACTAACTGTGTTCTGTAATGTAGGTGAATGTGTTCTGTACTGTAGATGACTAACTGTGTCCTGTACTGTAGGGGACTAACTATGTAACTGTGTGTTCTGTACTGTAGGTGACTAACTGTGTTCTGTACTGTAAGTGACAAAATGTGTTCTGTACTGTAGGTGACTAACTGTGTAACTGTGTTCTGTACTGTAGGTGACTAACTGTGTAACTTTGTGTTCTGTACTGTAGGTGACTAACTGTGTAACTGTCTGTTCTGTACTGTAGGTGACTAACTGTGTTCTGTACTGTAGGTGACTAACTGTGTTCTGTACTGTAGGTGACAAACTGTGTAACTGTGTGTTCTGTACTCTAGGTGACTAACTGCGTTCTGTACTGTAGGTGAATAACTGTGTTCTCTACTGTAGGTGACTAACTGTGTAACTGTGTGTTCTGTACTGTAGGTGACTAACTGTGTTCTGTACTGTAAGTGACAAACTGTGTTCTATACTCTAGGTGACTAACTGTGTAACTGTGTTCTGTACTGTAGGTGACTAACTGTGTAACTGTGTGTTCTGTACTTTAGGTGACTAACTGTGTTCTGTACTGTAAGTGACAAATTGTGTTCTGTACTGTAGGTGACTAACTGTGTAACTGTGTGTTCTGTACTGTAGATAACTAACTGTGTAACTGTGTGTTCTTGTCTGTAGATGACTAACTGTGTTCTGTACTGTAGGTGACTAACTGTGTTCTGTACCGTAGGTGACTAACTGTGTTTTGTACTCTAGGTGACTAACTGTGTTTTGTACTCTAGGTGACTAACTGTGTAACTGTGTTCTGTACTGTAGGTGACTAACTGTGTAACTGTGTTCTGTACTGTAGTTGACTAACTGTGTTCTGTACTGTAGGTGACTAACTGTGTTCTGTACTGTAGGTGACTAACTGTGTTCTGTACTGTAGGTGACTAACTGTGTTCTGTACTGAAGATTAATAACTGTGTTCTGTACTGTCGGTGACTAACTGTGTTCTGTAATGTAGGTGAATGTGTTCTGTACTGTAGATGACTAACTGTGTTCTGTACTGTAGGTGACTACCTGTGTAACTCTGTGTTCTGTACTGTAGGTGACTAACTTTGTAACTGTGTTCTATACTGTAGGTGACTAATTGTGTTCTGTACTGTTGGTGACTGTGTTCTGTACTGTAGGTGACTAACTGTGTTCTGTACTGTAAGTGACTAACTGTGTTCTGTACTGTAGGTGACTAACTGTGTAACTGTGCTCTGTACTGTAGGGGACTAACTGTTTTCTGTACTGTAGGTGGCTAACTGTTCGGTACTGTAGTTGACTAACTGTGTTCTATACTGTAGATAACTAGCTGTGTTCTGTACTGTAGGTGACTAACTGTGTAACTGTGTGTTCTGTACTCTAGGTGACTAACTGTGTTCTGTACTGTAAGTGACAAACTGTGTTCTGTACTGTAGGTGACTAACTGTGTAACTGTGTTCTGTACTGTATGTGACTAACTGTGTAACTGTGTGTTCTGTACTGTAGGTAACTAACTGTGTTCTGTACTGTAGGTGACTAACTGTGTTATGTACTGTAGGTGACTAACTGTGTTCTGTACTGTAGGTGACTAACTGTGTAACTGTGTTCTGTACTGTAGGTGACTAACTGTCTAACTGTGTTCTGTACTGTAGATGACTAACTGTGTTCTGTACTGTAGATAACTAGCTGTGTTCTGTACTGTAGGTGACTAACTGTGTTCTGTACTGTAGATGATGAACTGTGTTCTGTACTGTAGGTGACTAACTGTGTAACTGTCTGTTCTGTACTGTAAGTGACTAACTGTGTTCTGTACTGTAGGTGACTAACTGTGTTCTGTACTGTAGGTGACAAACTGTGTAACTGTGTGTTCTGTACTCTAGGTGACTAACTGCGTTCTGTACTGTAGGTGACTAACTGTGTTCTGTACTGTAGGTGACTAACTGTGTAACTGTGTGTTCTGTACTGTAGGTGACTAACTGTGTAACTGTGTGTTCTGTACTGTAGGGGACTAACTATGTAACTGTGTGTTCTGTACTGTAGGTGACTAACTGTGTTCTGTACTGTAAGTGACAAAATGTGTTCTGTACTGTAGGTGACTAACTGTGTAACTGTGTTCTGTACTGTAGGTGACTAACTGTGTAACTTTGTGTTCTGTACTGTAGGTGACTAACTGTGTAACTGTCTGTTCTGTACTGTAGGTGACTAACTGTGTTCTGTACTGTAGGTGACTAACTGTGTTCTGTACTGTAGGTGACAAACTGTGTAACTGTGTGTTCTGTACTCTAGGTGACTAACTGCGTTCTGTACTGTAGGTGAATAACTGTGTTCTCTACTGTAGGTGACTAACTGTGTAACTGTGTGTTCTGTACTGTAGGTGACTAACTGTGTTCTGTACTGTAAGTGACAAACTGTGTTCTATACTCTAGGTGAATAACTGTGTAACTGTGTTCTGTACTGTAGGTGACTAACTGTGTAACTGTGTGTTCTGTACTTTAGGTGACTAACTGTGTTCTGTAGTGTAAGTGACAAATTGTGTTCTGTACTGTAGGTGACTAACTGTGTAACTGTGTGTTCTGTACTGTAGATAACTAACTGTGTAACTGTGTGTTCTTGTCTGTAGATGACTAACTGTGTTCTGTACTGTAGGTGACTAACTGTGTTCTGTACCGTAGGTGACTAACTGTGTTTTGTACTCTAGGTGACTAACTGTGTTTTGTACTCTAGGTGACTAACTGTGTAACTGTGTTCTGTACTGTAGGTGACTAACTGTGTAACTGTGTTCTGTACTGTAGTTGACTAACTGTGTTCTGTACTGTAGGTGACTAACTGTGTTCTGTACTGTAGGTGACTAACTGTGTTCTGTACTGAAGATTAATAACTGTGTTCTGTACTGTCGGTGACTAACTGTGTTCTGTAATGTAGGTGAATGTGTTCTGTACTGTAGATGACTAACTGTGTTCTGTACTGTAGGTGACTAACTGTGTAACTCTGTGTTCTGTACTGTAGGTGACTAACTTTGTAACTGTGTTCTATACTGTAGGTGACTAATTGTGTTCTGTACTGTTGGTGACTGTGTTCTGTACTGTAGGTGACTAACTGTGTTCTGTACTGTAAGTGACTAAGTGTGTTCTGTACTGTAGGTGACTAACTGTGTAACTGTGTTTTGTACTGTAGGGGACTAACTGTTTTCTGTACTGTAGGTGGCTAACTGTTCGGTACTGTAGTTGACTAACTGTGTTCTATACTGTAGATAACTAGCTGTGTTCTGTACTGTAGGTGACTAACTGTGTTCTGTACTCTAGGTGACTAACTGTGTTCTGTACTGTAGGTGACTAACTGTGTTCTGTACTGTAGGTGACAAACTGTGTAACTGTGTGTTCTGTACTCTAGGTGACTAACTGCGATCTGTACTGTAGGTGACTAACTGTGTTCTGTACTGTAGGTGACTAACTGTGTAACTGTGTGTTCTGTACTGTAGGTGACTAACTGTGTTCTGTACTGTAGGTGACTAACTGTGTTCTGTACTGTAGGTGACAAACTGTCTAACTGTGTGTTCTGTACTCTAGGTGACTAACTGTGTAACTGTGTGTTCTGTACTGTAGGTGACTAACTGTGTAACTGTGTTCTGTACTGTAGGTGACTAACTGTGTAACTGTCTGTTCTGTACTGTAGGTGACTAACTGTGTTCTGTACTGTAGGTGACAAACTGTGTAACTGTGTGTTCTGTACTCTAGGTGACTAACTGCGTTCTGTACTGTAGGTGACTAACTGTGTTCTGTACTGTAGGTGACTAACTGTGTAACTGTGTGTTCTGTACTGTAGGGGACTAACTGTGTAACTGTGTGTTCTGTACTGTAGGTGACTAACTGTGTTCTGTACTATAAGTGACTAACTGTGTTCTGTACTGTAGGTGACTAACTGTGTAACTGTGTTCTGTACTGTAGGTGACTAACTGTGTAACTGTGTGTTCTGTACTGTAGGTGACTAACTGTGTTCTGTACTGTAGGTGACTAACTGTGTTATGTACTGTAGGTGACTAAATGTGTTCTGTACTGTAGGTGACTAACTGTGTAACTGTGTTCTGTACTGTAGGTGACTAACTGTCTAACTGTGTTCTGTACTGTAGATGACTAACTGTGTTCTGTACTGTAGATAACTAGCTGTGTTCTGTACTGTAGGTGACTAACTGTGTTCTGTACTGTAGATGATGAACTGTGTTCTGTACTGTAGGTGACTAACTGTGTAACTGTCTGTTCTGTACTGTAGGTGACTAACTGTGTTCTGTACTGTAGGTGACTAACTGTGTAACTGTGTTCTGTACTGTAGGTGACTAACTGTGTAACTGTCTGTTCTGTACTGTAGGTGACTAACTGTGTTCTGTACTGTAGGTGACTAACTGTGTTCTGTACTGTAGGTGACAAACTGTGTAACTGTGTGTTCTGTACTCTAGGTGACTAACTGCGTTCTGTACTGTAGGTGACTAACTGTGTTCTGTACTGTAGGTGACTAACTGTGTAACTGTGTGTCCTGTACTGTAGGGGACTAACTGTGTAACTGTGTGTTCTGTACTGTAGGTGACTAACTGTGTTCTGTACTATAAGTGACTAACTGTGTTCTGTACTGTAGGTGACTAACTGTGTAACTGTGTTCTGTACTGTAGGTGACTAACTGTGTAACTGTGTGTTCTGTACTGTAGGTGACTAACTGTGTTCTGTACTGTAGGTGACTAACTGTGTTATGTACTGTAGGTGACTAAATGTGTTCTGTACTGTAGGTGACTAACTGTGTAACTGTGTTCTGTACTGTAGGTGACTAACTGTCTAACTGTGTTCTGTACTGTAGATGACTAACTGTGTTCTGTACTGTAGATAACTAGCTGTGTTCTGTACTGTAGGTGACTAACTGTGTTCTGTACTGTAGATGATGAACTGTGTTCTGTACTGTAGGTGACTAACTGTGTAACTGTCTGTTCTGTACTGTAGGTGACTAACTGTGTTCTGTACTGTAGGTGACTAACTGTGTTCTGTACTGTAGGTGACAAACTGTGTAACTGTGTGTTCTGTACTCTAGGTGACTAACTGCGTTCTGTACTGTAGGTGACTAACTGTGTTCTGTACTGTAGGTGACTAACTGTGTAACTGTGTGTTCTGTACTGTAGGTGACTAACTGTGTAACTGTGTGTTCTGTACTGTAGGGGACTAACTATGTAACTGTGTGTTCTGTACTGTAGGTGACTAACTGTGTTCTGTACTGTAAGTGACAAAATGTGTTCTGTACTGTAGGTGACTAACTGTGTAACTGTGTTCTGTACTGTAGGTGACTAACTGTGTAACTTTGTGTTCTGTACTGTAGGTGACTAACTGTGTAACTGTCTGTTCTGTACTGTAGGTGACTAACTGTGTTCTGTACTGTAGGTGACTAACTGTGTTCTGTACTGTAGGTGACAAACTGTGTAACTGTGTGTTCTGTACTCTAGGTGACTAACTGCGTTCTGTACTGTAGGTGAATAACTGTGTTCTCTATTGTAGGTGACTAACTGTGGTATGTACTGTAGGTTACTAACTGTGTAACTGTGTTCTGTACTGTAGGTGACTAACTGTGTAACTGTGTGTTCTGTACTGTAGGTGACTAGCTGTGTTCTGTACTGTAGGTGACTAACTGTGTTACGTACTGTAGGTGACTAACTGTGTTCTGTACTGTAGGTGACTAACTGTGTAACTGTGTTCTGTACTGTAGGTGACTAACTGTGTTCTGTACTGTAGGTGACAAGCTGTGTAACTGTGTGTTCTGTACTGTAGGTGACTAACTGTGTAACTGTGTGTTCTGTACTGTAGGTTACTAACTGTGTAACTGTGTGTTCTGTACTGTAGGGGACTAACTGTGTAACTGTGTGTTCTGTACTGTAGTTGACTAACTGTGTTCTGTACTGTAGGTGTCTAACTGTGTTCTGTACTGTAGGTGACTAACTGTGTTCTGTACTGTAGGTGACAAACTGTGTAACTGTGTGTTCTGTACTCTAGGTGACTAACTGTGTTCTGTACTGTAGGTGACTAACTGTGTAACTGTGTGCTCTGTACTGTAGGTGACTAACTGTGTAACTGTGTGTTCTGTACTGTAGGGGACTAAGTGTGTAACTGTGTGTTCTGTACTGTAGGTGACTAACTGTGTTCTGTACTGTAAGTGACAAACTGTGTTCTATACTCTAGGTGACTAACTGTGTAACTGTGTTCTGTACTGTAGGTGACTAACTGTGTAACTGTGTGTTCTGTACTCTAGGTGACTAACTGTGTTCTGTACTGTAAGTGACAAATTGTGTAACTGTGTGTTCTGTACTGTAGATAACTAACTGTGTAACTGTGTGTTCTGTCCTGTAGATGACTAACTTTGTTCTGTACTGTAGGTGACTAACTGTGTTCTGTACCGTAGGTGACTAACTGTGTTTTGTACTCTAGGTGACTAACTGTGTTTTGTACTCTAGGTGACTAACTGTGTAACTGTGTTCTGTACTGTAGGTGACTAACTGTGTAACTGTGTTCTGTACTGTAGTTGACTAACTGTGTTCTGTACTGTAGGTGACTAACTGTGTTCTGTACTGTAGGTGACTAACTGTGTTCTGTACTGTAGGTGAATAACTGTGTTCTGTACTGAAGATTAATAACTGTGTTCTGTACTGTCGGTGACTAACTGTGTTCTGTAATGTAGGTGACTGTGTTCTGTACTGTAGATGACTAACTGTGTTCTGTACTGTAGGTGACTAACTGTGTAACTCTGTGTTCTGTACTGTAGGTGACTAACTTTGTAACTGTGTTCTATACTGTAGGTGACTAATTGTGTTCTGTACTGTTTGTGACTGTGTTCTGTACTCTAGGTGACTAACTGTGTTCTGTACTGTAGGTGACTAACTGTGTAAATGTGTTCTGTACTGTAGGGGACTAACTGTTTTCTGTACTGTAGGTGGCTAACTGTTCGGTACTGTAGGTGACTAACTGTGTTCTATACTGTAGATAACTAGCTGTGTTCTGTACTGTAGGTGACTAACTGTGTTCTGTACTCTAGGTGACTAACTGTGTTCTGTACTGTAGGTGACAAACTGTGTAACTGTGTGTTCTGTACTCTAGGTGACTAACTGCTTTCTGTACTGTAGGTGACTAACTGTGTTCTGTACTGTAGGTGACAAACTGTGTTCTGTACTGTAGATAACTAGCTGTGTTCTGTACTGTAGGTGACTAACTGTGTTCTGTACTGTAGATGATGAACTGTGTTCTGTACTGTAGGTGACTAACTGTGTAACTGTCTGTTCTGTACTGTAGGTGACTAACTGTGTTCTGTACTGTAGGTGACTAACTGTGTTCTGTACTGTAGGTGACAAACTGTGTAACTGTGTGTTCTGTACTCTAGGTGACTAACTGCGTTCTGTACTGTAGGTGACTAACTATGTTCTGTACTGTAGGTGACTAACTGTGTAACTGTGTGTTCTGTACTGTAGGTGACTAACTGTGTAACTGTGTGTTCTGTACTGTAGGGGACTAACTATGTAACTGTGTGTTCTGTACTGTAGGTGACTAACTGTGTTCTGTACTGTAAGTGACAAAATGTGTTCTGTACTGTAGGTGACTAACTGTGTAACTGTGTTCTGTACTGTAGGTGACTAACTGTGTAACTTTGTGTTCTGTACTGTAGGTGACTAACTGTGTAACTGTCTGTTCTGTACTGTAGGTGACTAACTGTGTTCTGTACTGTAGGTGACTAACTGTGTTCTGTACTGTAGGTGACAAACTGTGTAACTGTGTGTTCTGTACTCTAGGTGACTAACTGCGTTCTGTACTGTAGGTGAATAACTGTGTTCTCTACTGTAGGTGAATAACTGTGTTATGTACTGTAGGTTACTAACTGTGTAACTGTGTTCTGTACTGTAGGTGACTAACTGTGTAACTGTGTGTTCTGTACTGTAGGTGACTAACTGTGTTCTGTACTGTAGGTGACTAACTGTGTTATGTACTGTAGGTGACTAACTGTGTTCTGTACTGTAGGTGACTAACTGTGTAACTGTGTTCTGTACTGTAGGTGACTAACTGTGTTCTGTACTGTAGGTGACAAGCTGTGTAACTGTGTGTTCTGTACTCTAGGTGACTAACTGTGTTCTGTACTGTAGGTGACTAACTGTGTAAATGTGTGTTCTGTACTGTAGGTGACTAACTGTGTAACTGTGTGTTCTGTACTGTAGGGGACTAACTGTGTAACTGTGTGTTCTGTACTGTAGGTGACTAACTGTGTTCTGTACTGTAGGTGTCTAACTGTGTTCTGTACTGTAGGTGACTAACTGTGTTCTGTACTGTAGGTGACTAACTGTGTTCTGTACTGTAGGTGACTTACTGTGTTCTGTACTGTAGGTGACAAACTGTGTAACTGTGTGTTCTGTACTCTAGGTGACTAACTGTGTAATTGTGTGTTCTGTACTGTAGGTGACTAACTGTGTAACTGTGTTCTGTACTGTAGGTGACTAACTGTGTTCTGTACTGTAGGTGACTAACTGTGTTCTGTATTGTAGGTGACAAACTGTGTAACTGTGTGTTCTGTACTCTAGGTGACTAACTGTGTTCTGTACTGTAGGTGACTAACTGTGTATCTGTGTGCTCTGTACTGTAGGTGACTAACTGTGTAACTGTGTGTTCTGTACTGTAGGGGACTAAGTGTGTAACTGTGTGTTCTGTACTGTAGGTGACTAACTGTGTTCTGTACTGTAAGTGACAAACTGTGTTCTATACTCTAGGTGACTAACTGTGTAACTGTGTTCTGTACTATAGGTGACTAACTGTGTAACTGTGTGTTCTGTACTCTAGGTGACTAACTGTGTTCTGTACTGTAAGTGACAAATTGTGTAACTGTGTGTTCTGTACTGTAGATAACTAACTGTGTAACTGTGTGTTCTGTCCTGTAGATGACTAACTGTGTTCTGTACTGTAGGTGACTAACTGTGTTCTGTACCGTAGGTGACTAACTGTGTTTTGTACTCTAGGTGACTAACTGTGTTTTGTACTCTAGGTGACTAACTGTGTAACTGTGTTCAGTACTGTAGGTGACTAACTGTGTAACTGTGTCCTGTACTGTAGTTGACTAACTGTGTTCTGTACTGTAGGTGACTAACTGTGTAACTCTGTGTTCTGTACTGTAGGTGACTAACTTTGTAACTGTGTTCTATACTGTAGGTGACTAATTGTGTTCTGTACTGTTGGTGACTGTGTTCTGTACTGTAGGTGACTAACTGTGTTCTGTACTGTAGGTGACTAACTGTGTTCTGTACTGTAGGTGACTAACTGTGTTCTGTACTGAAGATTAATAACTGTGTTCTGTACTGTCGGTGACTAACTATTTTCTTTAATGTAGGTGACTGTGTTCTGTACTGTAGATGACTAACTGTGTTCTGTACTGTAGGTGACTAACTGTGTAACTCTGTGTTCTGTACTGTAGGTGACTAACTTTGTAACTGTGTTCTATACTGTAGGTGACTAATTGTGTTCTGTACTGTTTGTGACTGTGTTCTGTACTGTAGGTGACTAACTGTGTTCTGTACTGTAGGTGACTAACTGTGTTCTGTACTCCAGGTGACTAACTGTGTAACTGTGTTCTGTACTGTAGGGGACTAACTGTTTTCTGTACTGTAGGTGGCTAACTGTTCGGTACTGTAGGTGACTAACTGTGTTCTATACTGTAGATAACTAGCTGTGTTCTGTACTGTAGGTGACTAACTGTGTTCTGTACTCTAGGTGACTAACTGTGTTCTGTACTGTAGGTGACTAACTGTGTTCTGTACTGTAGGTGACAAACTGTGTAACTGTGTGTTCTGTACTCTAGGTGACTAACTGCGTTCTGTACTGTAGGTGACTTACTGTGTTCTGTACTGTAGGTGACTAACTGTGTAACTGTGTGTTCTGTACTGTAGGTGACAAACTGTGTAACTGTGTGTTCTGTACTCTAGGTGACTAACTGTGTAACTGTGTGTTCTGTACTGTAGGTGACTAACTGTGTAACTGTGTTCTGTACTGTAGGTGACTAACTGTGTAACTGTCTGTTCTGTACTGTAGGTGACTAACTGTGTTCTGTACTGTAGGTGACTAACTGTGTTCTGTACTGTAGGTGACAAACTGTGTAACTGTGTGTTCTGTACTCTAGGTGACTAACTGCGTTCTGTACTGTAGGTGACTAACTGTGTTCTGTACTGTAGGTGACTAACTGTGTAACTGTGTGTTCTGTACTGTAGGGGACTAACTATGTAACTGTGTGTTCTGTACTGTAGGTGACTAACTGTGTTCTGTACTATAAGTGACTAACTGTGTTCTGTACTGTAGGTGACTAACTGTGTAACTGTGTTCTGTACTGTAGGTGACTAACTGTGTAACTGTGTGTTCTGTACTGTAGGTGACTAACTGTGTTCTGTACTGTAAGTGACAAACCGTGTTCTGTACTGTAGGTGACTAACTGTGTAACTGTGTGTTCTGTACTGTAGATGACTAACTGTGTTCTGTACTGTAGGGGACTAACTGTGTTCTGTACTGTAGGTGACTAACTGTGTTCTGTACTGTAGATTACTAACTGTGTTCTATACTGTAGGGGACTAACTGTGTAACTGTGTTCTGTACTGTAGGTGACTAACTGTGTAACTGTGTGTTCTGTACTGTAGGTGACTAACTGTGTTCTGTACTGTAGATAACTAACTGTGTTCTGTACTGTAGATGACTAACTGTGTAACTGTGTTCTGTACTGTAGGTGACTAACTGTGTAACTGTGTGTTCTGTACTCTAGGTGACTAACTGTGTTCTGTACTGTAGGTGACTAACTGTGTAAATGTGTGTTCTGTACTGTAGGTGACTAACTGTGTAACTGTGTGTTCTGTACTGTAGGGGACTAACTGTGTAACTGTGTGTTCTGTACTGTAGGTGACTAACTGTGTTCTGTACTGTAGGTGTCTAACTGTGTTCTGTACTGTAGGTGACTAACTGTGTTCTGTACTGTAGGTGACTAACTGTGTTCTGTACTGTAGGTGACTTACTGTGTTCTGTACTGTAGGTGACAAACTGTGTAACTGTGTGTTCTGTACTCTAGGTGACTAACTGTGTAATTGTGTGTTCTGTACTGTAGGTGACTAACTGTGTAACTGTGTTCTGTACTGTAGGTGACTAACTGTGTTCTGTACTGTAGGTGACTAACTGTGTTCTGTATTGTAGGTGACAAACTGTGTAACTGTGTGTTCTGTACTCTAGGTGACTAACTGTGTTCTGTACTGTAGGTGACTAACTGTGTATCTGTGTGCTCTGTACTGTAGGTGACTAACTGTGTAACTGTGTGTTCTGTACTGTAGGGGACTAAGTGTGTAACTGTGTGTTCTGTACTGTAGGTGACTAACTGTGTTCTGTACTGTAAGTGACAAACTGTGTTCTATACTCTAGGTGACTAACTGTGTAACTGTGTTCTGTACTATAGGTGACTAACTGTGTAACTGTGTGTTCTGTACTCTAGGTGACTAACTGTGTTCTGTACTGTAAGTGACAAATTGTGTAACTGTGTGTTCTGTACTGTAGATAACTAACTGTGTAACTGTGTGTTCTGTCCTGTAGATGACTAACTGTGTTCTGTACTGTAGGTGACTAACTGTGTTCTGTACCGTAGGTGACTAACTGTGTTTTGTACTCTAGGTGACTAACTGTGTTTTGTACTCTAGGTGACTAACTGTGTAACTGTGTTCAGTACTGTAGGTGACTAACTGTGTAACTGTGTCCTGTACTGTAGTTGACTAACTGTGTTCTGTACTGTAGGTGACTAACTGTGTAACTCTGTGTTCTGTACTGTAGGTGACTAACTTTGTAACTGTGTTCTATACTGTAGGTGACTAATTGTGTTCTGTACTGTTGGTGACTGTGTTCTGTACTGTAGGTGACTAACTGTGTTCTGTACTGTAGGTGACTAACTGTGTTCTGTACTGTAGGTGACTAACTGTGTTCTGTACTGAAGATTAATAACTGTGTTCTGTACTGTCGGTGACTAACTATGTTCTGTAATGTAGGTGACTGTGTTCTGTACTGTAGATGACTAACTGTGTTCTGTACTGTAGGTGACTAACTGTGTAACTCTGTGTTCTGTACTGTAGGTGACTAACTTTGTAACTGTGTTCTATACTGTAGGTGACTAATTGTGTTCTGTACTGTTTGTGACTGTGTTCTGTACTGTAGGTGACTAACTGTGTTCTGTACTGTAGGTGACTAACTGTGTTCTGTACTCCAGGTGACTAACTGTGTAACTGTGTTCTGTACTGTAGGGGACTAACTGTTTTCTGTACTGTAGGTGGCTAACTGTTCGGTACTGTAGGTGACTAACTGTGTTCTATACTGTAGATAACTAGCTGTGTTCTGTACTGTAGGTGACTAACTGTGTTCTGTACTCTAGGTGACTAACTGTGTTCTGTACTGTAGGTGACTAACTGTGTTCTGTACTGTAGGTGACAAACTGTGTAACTGTGTGTTCTGTACTCTAGGTGACTAACTGCGTTCTGTACTGTAGGTGACTTACTGTGTTCTGTACTGTAGGTGACTAACTGTGTAACTGTGTGTTCTGTACTGTAGGTGACAAACTGTGTAACTGTGTGTTCTGTACTCTAGGTGACTAACTGTGTAACTGTGTGTTCTGTACTGTAGGTGACTAACTGTGTAACTGTGTTCTGTACTGTAGGTGACTAACTGTGTAACTGTGTGTTCTGTACTGTAGGTGACTAACTGTGTTCTGTACTGTAGGTGACTAACTGTGTTCTGTACTGTAGGTGACAAACTGTGTAACTGTGTGTTCTGTACTCTAGGTGACTAACTGCGTTCTGTACTGTAGGTGACTAACTGTGTTCTGTACTGTAGGTGACTAACTGTGTAACTGTGTGTTCTGTACTGTAGGGGACTA
>NW_027259546.1:0-22500 GCF_045791955.1 Oncorhynchus clarkii lewisi
TAAAAAGTCTATGAGACAAATGTATTATTATTCTAACAAATTACTTTTGATTCCTCCAGCCATTTATTCATATTTCCTTGATAATTGAATGCGGAAGCAGGGCGTTCTGCAATACGTCATTCTCCATCCCAAGTGGGATGAGGAGAGACAGGAGGCTACAGAACTGCCAAATAAGGAGTTGTAGAGTTTAAATTCTTATTTCATTAAGACAGAGAGGTGTTGATGACAATAGAGGAGATGTTAATGTTATTGAATAGATCCAAACCATCTACTGTATAATCTCGAGTGGCTCAGCAGTCTAAGACACTGCATCTCAGTGCAAGAGGGGTCACGGCAGTACCTGGTTTCAGGCAGGTTCAGGAGGGAGGGCTCTCCTTCGAGGCAGGTTCAGGAGGTAGAGCTCTCCTTCGCAGGAAGTTAAGGAAGTATGGCTCTCCTTCGAGGTAGGTTCAGGAGTTAGGGCTCTTCTTCGAGGCAGGTTCAGGAGATGGGGCTCTCCTTCGCGGGAGGTTCAGGAGGTATGGCTCTCCTTCAAGGTAGGTTCCGGAGGTAGGGCTCTTCTTCAAAGCAGGTTCAGGAGGTAGGGCTCTCCTTTGAGGCAGGTTCAGGAGATATGAATCTCCTTCGAGGCAGGTTCAGGAGGTAGGGCTCTCCTTTGAGGCAGATTCAGGAGATAGGGCTCTCCTAGACAGGTTCAGGAGGTAGGGCTCTCCTTCGAGGCAGGTTCAGGAGGTAGGGCTCTTCTTCGAGGCAGTTTCAGGAGGTAGGGCTCTCCTTCGAGGCAGGGCTAGGGGATAGGGATCTCCTTCAAGGCAGGTTCAGGAGGTAGGGCTCTCCTTCGAGACAGGTTAAGGAGGTAGGACTCTCCTTCGAGGCAGGTTCAGGAGGTAGGGCTCTCTTTCGAGGCAGGTTCAGGAGATAGGGCTCTCCTTCGAGGCAGGATCAGGAGGTCGGGATCTCTTTCGAGACAGGTTCAGGAGATATGGCTCTCCTTCACGGGAGGTTCAGGAGGTAGGGCTCTCCTTCGAGGCAGGTTCAGGAGGTAGGGCTCTTCTTCGAGGCAGTTTCAGGAGGTAGGGCTCTCCTTCGAGGCAGGGCTAGGGGATAGGGATCTCCTTCAAGGCAGGTTCAGGAGGTAGGGCTCTCCTTCGAGACAGGTTAAGGAGGTAGGACTCTCCTTCGAGGCAGGTTCAGGAGGTAGGGCTCTCTTTCGAGGCAGGTTCAGGAGATAGGGCTCTCCTTCGAGGCAGGATCAGGAGGTCGGGATCTCTTTCGAGACAGGTTCAGGAGATATGGCTCTCCTTCACGGGAGGTTCAGGAGGTATGGCTCTTCTTCAAGGCAGGTTCAGGAGGTAGGGCTCTTCTTTGAGGCAGGTTCAGGAGGTGGGGCTCTCCTTCGAGGGCAGGTTCAGGAGATAGGGATCTCCTTCGAGGCAGGTTCAGTGGATTGGGCTCTCCTTCGAGGCAGGTTCAGGAGGTAGGGCTCTCCTTCGAGGCAGTTTCAGGAGGTAGGGCTCTCCTTCGAGGCAGTTTCAGGAGGTAGGGCTCTCCTTCGAGGCAGGGCTAGGGCGCACTCTCCTTCGAGGCAGGTTGAGGAGGTAGGGATCTCTTTCGAGACAGGTTCAGGAGGTAGGACTCTCCTTCGAGGCAGATTCAGGAGGTATGGCTCTCCTTCGAGGCAGGATCAGGAGGTAGGGATCTCCTTCGAGGCAGGTTCAGGAAGAAGGGTTCTCCTTCAAGGCAGGTTCAGGAGATATGGCTCTCCTTCACGGGAGGTTCAGGAGGTATGGCTCTCCTTCAAGGCAGGTTCAGGAGGTAGGGCTCTTCTTCGAGGCAGGTTCAGGAGATAGGGATCTCCTTCGAGGCAGGTTCAGTAGATTGGGCTCTCCTTCGAGGCAGGTTCAGGAGGTAGGGCTCTCCTTTGAGGCAGGTTCAGGAGGTAGGGCTCTCCTTGAGGCAGGGTTAGGAGATAGGGATATCCTTCGAGGCAGGTTCAGAAGGTATGGCTCTCCTTCAAGGCTGGTTCAGGAGGTAGGGCTCTTCTTCGAGGCAGAAGCAAGCTCCTGGTGCCAGGAGTTCTCTTAGATCCTTCATGCTTCTGCATAATGTTATTGAATAGATTCATAGAGTTTGACCAGTAAATTCTCTTTATTCATTTATTCATTCATATTGTTGCATTACTCTTCACCTCTAGTTATCGTTCCTTTCTCTCTCTCTCTCTCTCTCTCTCTCTCTCTCTCTCTCTCTCTCTCTCTCTCTCTCTCTCTCTCACTCTCTTTCTCACTCTCTTTCTCTCTTTCTCTCTCTCTCCCTCTCTCTTTCTCTCTCCCTCCCACTCAAACTTTAACACGTTCATTTTCCTCATCTTGATTCCTCTGGCTGTTTGACTATAGCTGTAATAGGCTCTCTTTATGTTGCCTAGCTGCATAATTGGCTTTCTGTATTGGCTGACTGTTTGTATGCTGGCTGGCTGGGTGGCTGGCTGGCTGGCTGGCTGGGTGGCTGTGTGGGTGGGTGGCTGTGTGGGTGGGTGGCTGTGTTGGTGGCTGGCTGGTTGCATGGCTGGGTGGCTGGCTGGCTGTGTGGATGGGAGGCTGTGTGGCTGGCTGGGTGGGTGGGTGGTTACCTGGTTGGGTGGCTGGCAGGCTTGCTGGGTGGGGGGTTGGCTGTCTGGGTGGGTGGCTGGCGGGCTGGCTGACTGTCTGGGTGGCTGGCTGACTGGCTGGGTGGCTGGCGGGCTGGGTGAGCATGTCTTATGGACACAGAATTACCCTTCTCGCTGTGAGGAATCAAATGTATTAAAACAGGTCCACCCTCCTGTTCTTGAAAATATCAATAGATTAGATAGATTTACGTTTCACACTTTTTTACTTCCATTCTGTTAGCCAGCGATACAATTCTGCCTGTTGTTTGAGGCACCTTCACTGCGTGGAGAATGAATGGCTGTGTAATTTAGAGATGAGAGATGATGATAAGAGCTATTACAAGGTGTGGGATTGATGGAGAGGTCTGAGTACTTAAAAAAATAGAATCAATTCAATACAACAATCAAACTCCGGTGCTAAATTACATTAATTCAAGCAAATATCAGTCAATAACCGCATCGTAGGCTGCGTTTACACAGGCAGCCTAATTCTTATCTTATTTCCACTAATTGGTCTTTTGACCAATCACATCAGATATTTTTCATAGCTGATCTAATTGGCCAAAAGATCAATTAGTGAATCAAAGAAAAGAATTGGTCTGTCTAAAATGAGCCATAGTAGACAAACTGAGATAGCTAACAATTAGCAGTCAACAATAATAGTGTTTCAAGATGCTGATTTCCTTTGTACCTGATGGGGGCTGTCTCTAATTGTCATTCAGATGGCACTGTAGGAGGTTGTGCAAATACTAAATAATGCTACTCTGCTACTCTGCCTATCTATGTCTCTGTGACTGTCTATATCTCACTCACTGTAACGGCTTTCTTCCTGGGAAGGAGATGCGGACCAAAACGCAGCGTGGTTATTTTAATAAGGTAACTCAACATGAACAGAATACAAAACAATAAACGTGGCAAAACCGAAACAGTCCTAACTGGTGCAGAAAACACAAAGACAGGAAACAACCACCCACCACTCACCAATCCCAACACAAAACAGGCTACCTAAATATGGTTCCCAATCAGAGACAATGACTAACACCTGCCTCTGATTGAGAACCATATCAGGCCAAACATAGAAATAGACAAACTAGACACACAACATAGAATGCCCACCCAGCTCACACCCTGACCAACACTAAAACAAGGAAAACACAAAATAACTATGGTCAGAATGTGACAGTACCCCCCCCCCCCCCCCCCCCCCAGGTGCGGACTCCGACCGCACAACCTAAACCTATAGGGGAGGGTCTAGGTGGGCATCTGTCCGCGGTGCCGGCTCTGGCGCTGGACGTGGACCCCACTCCATCATAGTCTTTGTCCACCTCCTTAGCGTCCTTTGAGTGGCGAGCCTCGCCGCCGACCTTGGCCTAGTAACCCTAACAAAGGGCCCCTGGACTGAGGACTGAGGGGCAGCTCCGGACTGAGGGGCAGCTCCGGACTGAGGGGCAGCTCCGGACTGAGGGGCAGCTCCGGACTGAGGGGCAGCTCCGGACTGAGGGGCAGCTCCGGACTGAGGGGCAGCTCCGGACTGAGGGGTAGCTCAGGACTGAGAGGTAGCTCAGGCAGCTTCTGGCTGAATGGCGGCTCTGGCAGATCCTGGCTGAATGGCGGCTCTGGCAGATCCTGGCTGACTGGCGGCTCTGGCAGATCCTGGGAGAATGGCGGCTCTGGCAGATCCTGGTTGAATGGCAGCTCTGGCATATCCTGGGAGAATGGCAGCTCTGGCAGATCCTGGTTGAATGTCAGCTCTGGCAGATCCTGGCTGAATGGCGGCTCTGGCAGATCCTGGCTGACTGGCGGCTCTGGCAGATCCTGGCTGAATGGCGGCTCTGGCAGATCCTGGCTGACTGGCGGCTCTGGCAGATCCTGGGAGAATGGCAGCTCTGGCAGATCCTGGTTGAATGGCAGCTCTGGCATATCCTGGGAGAATGGCAGCTCTGGCAGATCCTGGTTGAATGGCAGCTCTGGCATATCCTGGTTGAATGTCAGCTCTGGCAGATCCTGGCTGAATGGCGGCTCTGGCAGATCCTGGCTGACTGGCGGCTTTGGCGGATCCTGGCTGACTAGCGGCTCTGGCGGATCCTGGCTGACTGGCGGCTCTGGCGGATCCTGGCTGAGTGGCGGCTCTGGCGGATCCTGGCTGACTGGCGGCTCTGGAGGATCCTGGCTGACTGGCGGCTCTGGCGGATCCTGGCTGAATGGCGGCTCTGGCGGATCCTGGCTGACTGGCGGCTCTGGCGGATCCTGGCTGACTGGCGGCTCGGGAAGATCCTGGCTAACTGGTGGCTCTGGAAGATCCTGGCTGACTGCCGGCTCTGGCGGCTCCTTGCAGACTGGCGGCTCTGGCGGCTCCCTGCAGACTGGCGGCTCTGGCGGCTCCCTGCAGACTGGCGGCTCTGGCGGCTCCCTGCAGACTGGCGGCTCTGGCGGATCCTGGCTGACTGGCGGCTCTGGAGGATCCTGGCTGACTGGCGGCTCTGGCGGATCCTGGCTGAATGGCGGCTCTGGTGGATCCTGGCTGACTGGCGGCTCTGGCGGATCCTGGCTGACTGGCGGCTCGGGAAGATCCTGGCTAACTGGTGGCTCTGGAAGATCCTGGCTGACTGCCGGCTCTGGCGGCTCCTTGCAGACTGGCGGCTCTGGCGGCTCCCTGCAGACTGGCGGCTCTGGCGGCTCCCTGCAGACTGGCGGCTCTGGCGGCTCCTTGCAGACTGGCGGCTCTGGCGGCTCATGACAGATGGGAGACTCTAGCGGCTCTGGACAGACGGGAGACTCTAGCGGCTCTGGACCGACGGGAGGCTCTAGCAGCTCTGGACAGGCGGGAGGCTCTAGCAGCCCTGGACAGGCGGGAGGCTCTAGTGGCTCTGGACAGGTGGGAGACTCTAGCGGCTCTGGACAGGCGGGAGACTCTAGCTGCTCTGGACAGGCGGGAGACTCTAGCGGCTCTGGACAGGCGGGAGCCTCTAGCAGCTCTGGAAAGGCGGGAGACTCTAGCGGCTCTGGACAGGTGGGAGACTCTAGCAGCTCTGGACAGGCGGGAGACTCTAGCAGCTCTGGACAGGCGGGAGACTCTAGCAGCTCTGGACAGGCGGGAGACTCTAGCAGCTCTGGACAGGCGGGGCGCAATGTAGGCCTGGTACGTGGTGCCGGCGCTGGTGGTACTGGGCCAAGGACACGCACCTCAGGGCGAGTGCGGGGAGGAGGAACAGGGAGTACTGGGCTCTGGACACGTGCAGGAAGCCTGGTGCGGTTGGCTGCCACCGGAAGGCTGGTGCGTGTAGGTGGCACTGGATAGACCGGACCGTGCAGGCGCACTGGAGCTCTTGAGCACCGAGCCTGTCCAACCTTACCTGGCTCGATGCCCACTCTAGCCCCGCCGATCCGAGGAACTGGAATGTTCCGCACCGGGCTATGCACCCGCACTGGAGACACCGTGCGCTCCACAGCATAACACGGTGCCTGCCCGGCCTCTCTCGCTCTCCAGTAAGCACAGGAAGTTGGCGCAGGTCTCCTACCTGGCTTCGCCATACTTCCTGTGTGCCTCCCCCAATAAATTTTAGGGGCTGACTCTTGGGCTTCCTTGCCAGCCGTGTTCCCTCGTATTGCCGGCTCCTCTCTCCGGCTACCTCTGCTCTCCTAGCTGCCTCCACCTGTTCCCATGGGAGGTGATCCTTTCCCGCCAGGATCTCCTCCCATGTGTAGCAACCCTTGCCGTACCAAACATCATCCCATGTCCATTCCTCCTTACGCTGCTCCTGCTGCCGCTTCTCCTGCTGCACCTTGGGGCGGCGACACTCCCCTGGCTTTGCCCAGGGTCCTCCCCCATCAAGGATTTCCTCCCACGTCCAGAAGTCCTGATTGCGGTGCTCCACCTGCCGCTGCCTGTCACCACGCTGCTTGGTCCTGTTTTGGTGGGTGGTTCTGTTCTCTTGAGATCCAGGTTTCCATACACCAGCATTTTTCAATAGCAAGGCTATGCTCACCGAGTCTGTACATAATCAAAGCTTTCCTTAATTTTTGCACTATGTACTCTCTGTTTAGGGTCAAATTGCATTGCAGTTTGCTCTGTTTATTGTTAATTCTTTCCAATGTGTCAAGTAATTATCTTTTTGTTTTTCTCATGATTTGGTTGGGTCTAATTATGTTGCTGTCCTGGGGCTCTATTTGTGTTTGTGAACAATCCCAGAACCAGCCTGCTTAGGGGACTCTTCTCTAGGTTAATCTCTCTGTAGGTGATGGCTTTGTTATGGAAGGTTTGGGAATCGCTTCCTTTTAGGTGGTTGTAGAATTTAACAGCTCTTTTCTGGATTATGATTATTAGCGGGTATCGGCCTAATTCTGCTCTGCATGCATTATTTGGTGTTTTACGTTTTACGTTGTATCTCTCTCTGTGACTGTCTCAATGTTTCTCACTGTGATTAACTTTATCCCTCTCTTTCTTTGACTCTCTCTCTCTCTCTCTCTCTCTCTCTCTCTCTCTCTCTCTCTGCGTCTCTGTGACTGTCACTACCTCTCTCTCTCTCTCTCTCTCTCTCTCTACGTCTCTGTGACTGTCTCTCTCTCTCTACGTCTCTGTCACTCTCTCTCTCTCTCTCTCTTTCTGTGACTGCCTCTATCTCTGTCTCCTTGACTCTCTCTCACTCTCTGTGACTGTCTATGTCATTATCTCTGTGACTGTATACAGTGAGGGAAAAAAGTATTTGATCCCCTGCTGACTTTGTACGTTTGCCCACTGACAAAGAAATGACCAGTCTATAATTTTAATGGTAGGTTTATTTGAACAGTGAGAGACAGAATAACAACAAAAAAATCCTGAAAAGCATGTCAAAAAGTTTATAAATTGATTTACATTTTAATGAGGGAAATAAGTATTTGACTGTAGCTCACTGTATATCTCTCTCTGTGACTGTCCTTATCTCTCTGACTGTCTCTATCTCTGTGTGACTGTCTCTATCTTTGTCTCTGTAACTGAATGTCTCTCTCTCTCTCTCTCTCTTTTTCGGTGTTACTGTCTGTATATCTGTCTGCCTCTGTGACTGTCTCTTTCTCTCTCTCTCTCTTTCAATTCAATTCAATTCAAGGGGATTTATTGGCATGGGAAACATGTGTTACATTGCCAAAGCAATCTCTCTCTGTGAATCTCTCCATGTGACTGTTTCTATCTCCGTCTCTCTGCGACTGTCTATCGCTCTGTGTGACTGTCTCTATCTCTTTCTCTGATTTTTTCCCCCTTCTCTACCTAAAGTTCTTGTATCCAACCGCCACTGTCAGGGGTGCTCGACCGCCATCTTGGTAGAAGCATTATCGGCTAGTCTACTGACTAAAGTGTATGAATTCTCCTAAACATCTGCTTCTTCCCTCTAGCCTTCAGCCCAGGGGAGGATATCCCCTAACAAGGCTCTCCAGAATGGCAGCCCATCCAAATGCCATCGCTTCATGAAGATCAAGAATGTGGAGACTGGAGTCACGTACAATGACACTCTACACCACAGCTCTAGTAAGGTACGGAACGGACTTTATTTCTCGTCTGCAGACACTGGCTTCTTCTCATCAATCAATCAGTCAATTAGTTAATCATTAACCAATTAGCCAATCAATTAATCAGTCAACGGACTGTGTGGCTTCTCATCTGTACAACAGTTGCTTCCTCTCATCAATCAATTGATTAGTCAATTAGCTAATCAATCAAACAATTAATTTAATCAAATTAGTGTACCATTTTCTTACAAATACGGCAGATAATATATCTTTTTTTATAATAATATATCTTTTTTAGGAACTCCGTCGAGGTCTCAACTTACTGTTGAGAGTTAGAATATTAGAATACACAAGGTGCAATTTCAACATTTAGTTTAGTCAAATTTAGTCACTCAATTAGCTCATGTCAGCAGTCACTCAATTAGCCCATATCAGCAGTCACTCAGTTAGCCCATATCAGCAGTCACTCAGTTAGCCCATATCAGCAGTCACTCAATTAGCCCATATCAGCAGTCACTCAGTTATCCCATATCAGCAGTCACTCAGTTAGCCCATATCAGCAGTCACTCAATTAGCCCATATCAGCAGTCACTCAATTAGCCCATATCAGCAGTCACTCAATTAGCCCATATCAGCAGTCACTCAATTAGCCCATATCAGCAGTCACTCAGTTATCCCATATCAGCAGTCACTCAATTAGCCCATATCAGCAGTCACTCAATTAGCCCATATCAGCAGTCACTCAATTAGCCCATATCAGCAGTCACTCAATTAGCCCATATCAGGAGTCACTCAATTAGCCCATATCAGCAGTCACTCAGTTAGCCCATATCAGCAGTCACTCAGTTAGACCATATCAGCAGTCACTCAATTAGCCCATATCAGCAGGTTTTAGGTTGGTAAGTTAGTCTAGCCAGCTATCTAAACTTGTAGTAATCATGGTGGAAATATCGACTGTGGGGGCCCTCATTGATTTTGTCAGTCACTCTCACTCAGATATAATCTTAAAAACTGTAAACATTTCTCTCCAGCATATGGCAAAATGTAACTTAGGGGCCCCAAAAGGCTGGAGCCGACTGACTGCATGTGTGGGTACGGATGTGGGTACGGATGTGGGTACGGATGTGGGTACAGATGTGGGTACAGATGTGGGTACAGATGTGGGTACAGATGTGGGTACAGATGTGGGTACGGATGTGGGTACGGATTTGGGTACGGATGTGGGTACGGATGTGGGTACGGATGTGGGTACGGATGTGGGTACGGATGTGGGGATAGATGTGGGTAAGGATGTGGGTAAGGATGTGGGGAAGGATGTGGGGAAGGATGTGGGGAAGGATGTGGGGACGGATGTGGGGACGGATGTGGGGACGGATGTGGGGATGCATACCCGCAAGCCACTGTGGCCCCTCATGATGAGTTGCCCATCTTAAGCATTTAGCCATTCATCTGCACAGATAGCTCTGCAGCCGTCGCCTGGTCTTTTAACATGAGCCTAGCTAATTATTTCAGCGACTTATCGGACGACAGCCTGCTATGCATCCCAATGAATGTGCCTCGCCTCTAATAGCACATCTTCAGATGTATAAAAATCACAGAATTATGTTTTTCTCAGTCATATAAAGAACAGCTGCGTGGCATGAATGCCCAGAGCTTTATGTCGAGCGGAAGTATTGAGGCAAGAGTGAATCCTTTGTTTTATTTTTAACACTCTGTTCATCATCACCCTTTTTCCCCTTTCTCTCTTCCCCTCTCTCTTTCTTCCTCTTTCCATCTATCTCTCTCTCTCTCTCTCTCTCTCTCTTCCCCTCTCTCTTTCTTCCTCTTTCCATCTCTCTCTCTCTCCCGCTCTGTCTCTCTCTCTGCCTCCCTCTCCCTCTCCCTCTCTTTCTGTCTTCCCCTCTCTCTTTCTTCCTCTTTCCATCTCTCTCTCTCTCTCTCTCTCTCTCTCTCTCTCTCTCTCTCTCTCTCTCTCTCTCTCTCTCTCTTCATCTCTCTGGGACAGTGCCAGTGCCACATTTGTTGTTGTTTTGACTGTGTACTCCAGCACTTTGAATTTGAAATGATACAATTACAATTACTTTTTAATTTAATCGTTAAGAAATTACAGCACTTTTGGTAAACAGTCCATCTTTTTAATAGAGTAAAACTATTAGGACAAATTCACTTATATGTGTGTTGAAGTTATGTTTCAGATTATTTTGTGCCCAATAGAAATGATTTTTCTTAACACTTCTACATTCATGTGGATGCAACCATGATTACGGATAGTCCTGAATGAATCGTGAATAATGATGAGTGAGAAAGTTACAGATGCACAAATGCATCCGACAAATTTGAAAAGTCAAACTGCTTGTACTACTTTAATACACATAAGTGAATTTGTCCAAATACTTTTTTGGGGGGAGGGGACTATGTACAAAAAGTGCTGTAAATTCTAAACGGTTCACTCGATGGATGAATATACCCTCAAATAACAGTCTGCACTGTCATTGTATAATTTAAAATCCAAAGTGCTGGAGTACAGAGCCAAAACAACAAAAAGTGTGTCGCTGTCCCAAAACGTTAGGCGCTCACTATCTTCGGAAAGCATTCAGACCCATTGACCTTTAAACATTTTGTTAGACTTATTCTAAAATTCATTTAATCTTTTTAACTCTCAGACATCTTAACACAATACACGATAATGACAAAGCAAAAACATGTTTTTATAAATTTTATTTAATTTATTAAAAATAAAAAACTGAAATATTACATTTACGTAAGTATTCAGACCCTTTAGTCAGTAATTTGTTGAAGCACCTTTGGCACCGATTACAGCATTGAGTCTTCTTGGGTATGACGCTACAAGCTTGGCACACCTGTATTTGGGGAGTTTCTCCCATTCTTCTCTGCAGATCCTCTCAAGCTCTGTCAGGTTGGATGGGGAGCGTTGCTGCACAGCTATTTTCAGGTCTCGCCAGAGATGTCTGGGCTCTGGCTGAGCCACTCAAGGACAATCAGAGACTTGTCTCAAAGCCACTCCTGCGTTGTCTTGGCTGTGTGCTTAGGGTTGTTGTCCTGTTGGAAGGTGAATCTTCACCCCAGTCTGAGGTCCTGAGCGCTCTGGAGCAGGTTTTCATCAAGGATCTCTCTGTACTTTGCTCCATTCATCTTTCCCTTGATCCTGACGAGTGTCCCAGTCCCTGCTGCTGAAAAACATTCCCACAGCATGATGCTGCCACCACCATGCGTCACCATAGGGATGGTGCCAGGTTTCCTCCTGACGTGACGCTTGGCAATCAGGCCAAGAGTTCAATTTTGGGTTCATCAGATCTTGTTTCTCATGGTCTGAGAGTCTTTAGGTGCCTTTTGGCAAACTCCAAGCGGGCTGTCATGTGCCTTTTACTGAGGAGTGGCTTCTGTCTGGCGACTCTACCATAAAGGTCTGATTGGTGGAGTGCTGCAGAGATTGTTGTTCTTATGGAAGGTTCTCCCATCTACAAAGAGGAACTCTGGAGCGCTGTCAGAGTGACCATCGGGTTCCTGGTCACCTTCCTGACCAAGGCCCTTCTCCCCCTATTGCTCAGTTTGGCTGGGCGGCCAGCTCTAGGAAGAGTCTGGTGGTTCAAAACTTCTTCCATTTAAGAATTATGGAGGCCACTGTGTTCTTGGGGACCTTTAATGCTGCATAAAGTTTTTGCTACCCTTCCCCAGATCTGTGCCTCGACACAATCCTGTCTCGGAGCTCTACGGACAATTCCTTCGACCTCATGACTTGTTTTTTTTCTCTGATATGCACTGTCAACTCTGTGGCCTTATATAGACAGGTTTGTACATTTAAAAATCATGTCCAATCAACTGAATTTACCACAGGTGGACTCCAATCAAGTTGCAGAAACATCTCAAGGATGATCAATGGAAACAGAATTTCACCTGAGCTCAATTTCAAGTCTCATAGCAATTGTAAAAACCTGGGGTATTGTGTGTAGATTAATGAGGATTTAATAAAAATAAATGCCATTTTAGAATAAGGCTGTAACGTAACTAAATGTGTAAAAAGTGAAGGGATACTTTACGACTGCACTGTGTATACACTATATATACAAAAGTATGTGGACACCCCGTCAAATGAATGGAGTGGGCTATTTCAGCCACACCCGTTACTGATAGGTGTATAAAATCGATCACATAGCCATGCAATCTCCATAGACAAACTTTGGTAGTAGAATGGCCTTACTGAAGAGCTCAGTGACTTTCATCGTGGCATATTCATAGGATGCCACCTTTCCAACAAGTCAGTTTGTAAAATTTCTGCCCTGCCAGAACTGCCCCGGTTAACTGTGTCAAAGTTCTGTTATTATGAAGTGGAAATGTCCACAAAAGCTCAGCTGCGAAATTGTAGGGCACACAAGCTCACAGAAATGGACCGCCGAGTGCTGAATCGCGTAGCGTGTAAAAATAGTTTGTCCTCGGTTGCAACACTCCCTACCGAGTTCCAAACTGCCTCTAGAAGCAACGTCAGCGCAATAACTGTTTGTCGGGAACTTCATGAAATGGGTTTCCAAGGCCGAGCAGACGCACACAAGCCTAAGATCACCATGGCAATGCCTAGCGTCGGCTAGAGTGGTGTAAAGCTCGCCGCCATTGGACTCTGGAGCAGTGGAAACGCTTTGTCTGGAGTGATAAATCACGCTTCACCATCTGGCAGTCCGACAGACGAATCTGGACTTTGTGGATGCCAGCAGAACGCTACCTGCCCCGATGCATAGTGCCAACTGAAATGTTTGGTAGAAGAGGAATAATGGTCTGTTTTTCATGGTTCAGGCCCCTTGAAGGGAAATCTTAAAGCTTCAGCATACAAAGACATTCTAGACCATTCTGTGCTTCCAACTTTGTGGCAACAGTTTGGGTAAGGCCCTTTCCTGTTCCAACATGACAATGCCCGCGTGCACAAAGTGAGGTTCATACAGAAATGGTTTGTCGAGATCGGTATGGAAGAACTTGACTGGCCTGCACAGAGCCCTGACCTCAACCCCATCGAACACCTTTGAGATTAATTGGAACGCCGATTGCGAACCAGGCCTAATCGCCCAACATCAGTGCCCGACCTCACTAATGCTCTTGTGGCTGAATGGAAGCAAGTTCCAGCAGCAATGTTCCAACATCTAGTGAAAATCCTTCCCAGAAGAGTGGAGGCTGTTATAGCAGCAAAGTGGGACCAACTCCATATTAAAGCCCATGATTTTGGAATGAGATGTTCGACCAGCAGTTGTCCACATACTTTTGGTAATGTAGTTTATGTGTATATATACATGTACTGTATATCCTTTTCCTCTGTCTCTATCTCTCTGTCTCTGTCTCTCTTTCTCTGTCTCTCTGTCTCTCGGTCTCTCTGTATCTCTGTATCTCTGTCTCTGTCTCTCTGTCTCTCTCTCTTTCTCTGTCTCTCTCTCTTTCTCTGTCCCCCTGCGTCCCTCTTTATCTCCCTCTCCCTCTCTTATCTCCCCTCGTCATTCTCATCGGCTGTTTTTGTACATCTTGTTTACTTCTGCGACTTAAGCGAGCGTCACACTGAGGATGAGGTTGTTTGAGTACGGGAAGAGGGGGGGGGGATTTTTAGGGCAAGGCCTGAGTGGCTGGACAGAGTGATTGGGTGTGTGGTTCATCCAACATGACTAGACTGCCCATTTTAGCGGCAGCGTTGTTGAGTTACTGTTAAATTTCCGCTCTGTGTTCGTGCTCGGCCAAACATTTTCTGCCTTTTTCTTTCTCTCTGTCTAATTTGGCGAATGCATAGATGCGGTAAAGAGGTCAATGGAACGCAGGCTGTAGGGGATAGAAAAAAGACCCTGGATTGGCACACGTTCAACAAATTTGTTATTACAAAGTGGATATTTGTCAAATACTTCATGATTGATGTATTGTAACAGGTCGACCATGTGGTTACTAAAATCCTATTTGGATATAGTTAGTTTGCTGTTTTCGCTGCATTACATTTAGAAATGTTTCCTTTTTATTGTTTAGAGGAAGTGACTGCTAAAGAATGTTCAGACACTAAATAAAGAATTCCTTTAGTGTCTCTCTCTCTGTAAAACAGAAATGCCACGGCTTGAGCGATGGGTCCCCTGGGGCTTCCTTTCTCTCGCTTATAATAAATTCCCAAGCTCTCTCTCTCTCTCTCTCTCTCTCTCTCTCTCTCTCTCTCTCTCTCTCTCTCTCTCTCTCTCTCTCTCTCTCTCTCTCTCTCTCTCTCTCTCTCTCTCTCTCTCTCTCTCTCTCTCTCTCTCTCTCTCTCAATTTGCTTTATTGGCATGACGTAACAATGTACATATTGCCAAAGCTTATTTTGGATATTTACAATATAAAAATGAGAATCAAAATTGTCAATGGGACAACAGTAACAACAATAACCAAGTGTCAAAATAACCATAACAATGAGCATACAGTAGAGGACATGTGCAGGTTGATTGGTCTGTCAGACACTGTCCCTCAACTTATGGCAGGCAGCAATGTAGTGCGCTGCCAACCCACAGCTCTCTGCGTCCTTCCCCAACAGGACGAGCAGCTTACTCTCATCAGAGAGGTCTTTGAAACCTTGAACAAGGGTTTCAAATTTGGGGAAATGACACTCTCTAATTGTTTTATAGGAAATGCAGCTCCGTCTCAGATTCTGCTGTTGTGCAGCGGTTGCACAGCCTTTCCTCTACAGGGAGCCAGGTTTTCTTGTGTCTACCCTTCTCAATGGCAAGGCTGTGCTCAGTACTTTGTCAAGGTTTTTCTAAGGTTTTGATCAGTAACCGTGGTCAAATTGCCACGGTGTACTGTCGATTTAGGGCCAGATAGCACTGCATTTTGCTTTGTGCTTGTGTTTCCCAATAAGCAATGTAGTTTTGACTGTGTTGTACTTTGGTTTATCCTGATTGATTGGATTTTCTGGTCCTGAGGCTTCAGTGTGTTAGTAGAACAGGTTTGTGAACTCAGCCCCAGGACCAGCTAGATGAGGGGACTCTTTTCTTTGCTCAGCTCTTGGCATTGCAGGGCTTGGTAGTGATATGAGAGGGGGTCACTGTATTTTAGATGTTTCCAAAACTGAATTGCTCTTTTTTGAGTTTTTATTATTAGTGGATATTGGCCTAATTCTGCCCTGCATCCATTGTTTGTAGTTTTCCTCTGGACATGTAGGATAATCTTATAGAACTCTGCATGCAGGGTTTCAATGGGGTGTTTGTCCCATGTGATGAAATCTTGTCATGCAAGTGGACCCCACACCTCGCTGCCATAAAGTGCAATTGGTTCAATGACATATTCAATTAGTTTTAGCCAAATTTGAATAGGTATTTCAATTTGAATTAGCTTTTTAATGGCAAAGAATGCCCTGCGTGCTTTCTCTCTCACTGCCTCATTAAGGTGTCCAGTTGAGCTTATTTTTAAACCTAAGTAATTGTAGTGTGTGCAGTACTCTATATATTTTGTACCAATTAGACTTTGGTCTTATTCCCTGAGATCTGGATCTTCTCTGGAAAATCATTATTTTAGTATTTTTGTGGTTTACTGCCAGGGCCCAGGTCTGGCAGTACTGCTCTAGCAGGTCCAGGCTCTGTTTTAGGCCATGTGCTGTGGGTGACAGCAGGCACATGTCCTCTGCAAAGAGTAGGCATTTAACTTCTGAATTGTGGAGACTAACACCAGGGGCTGAGGATTTTTCGAGAATAGTGGCCAATTCGTTGATGTAAATATTGAAGAGTGTAGGGCTCAGATTGCAACCCCGACGAAGGCATTATATGGTATTATTTTGGTGGGCATGTTTATCTATCAGGGTGTGTAGGTTGTAAATATGATCAGTTGTGCAATGTTTTGGTATAAATCCAATTTGGCTTTTACTCAAGACATTGTGCTTATTAAGGAAGTTTAGAACTCATACATTTATAATACTACAGAAAACCTTCCCCAGGTTACTGTTCACACAAATGCCTCTGTAATTGTTAGGGTCAAATTTGTCTCCGTTTTTAAAGATTGGGGTTATGAGTCCTTGATTCCAGATGTCAGGGAAATAACCTACACTCAGGATCAAATTAAACAGTTTTATTATAGCCAATTCAAATTTTGCACTAGTGAGTTTGAGCATCTCATTTAGGATGCCATCAGGTCCGCATGTTTTTTTTACATTTGAGAGCCTGAAGTTTCTTATAGAGCTCCTGGTCAGTAATAGTTTAGTTTCTTTATAGAGCTCCTGGTCAGTAATAATTTAGTTTCTTATAGAGCTCCTGGTCAGTAATAGTTTAGTTTCTTATAGAGCTCCTGGTCAGTGATAGTTTAGTTTCTTATAGAGCTCCTGGTCAGTGATAGTTTAGTTTCTTATAGAGCTCCTGGTCAGTAATAGTTTAGTTTCTTATAGAGCTCCTGGTCAGTAATAGTTTAGTTTCTTATAGAGCTCCTGGTCAGTAATAGTTTAGTTTCTTATAGAGCTCCTGGTCAGTAATAGTTTAGTTTCTTATAGAGCTCCTGGTCAGTAATTGGGGAGTCCAATGGATTTAGATTGTCCTTTATAGCTTTTTCTAATCCATTCGACAGTAATGAAGGCGTAATTCACCATTATTTGGGTCTCTGTGCTTTTGGTTTGACAGTGTTCTATGTTTTTTCCTTATAATTTTACAATCTGCATCAAACCAGTTGTCATCTGTGATCTTTTTTGTTTTGTTTTTGTTTTGTTTTTTATCAATTTCAAATGTGCTTCTTTTGCCGTTTGCCTGAATATATAGTTGATGTTTTTTACTGCCAGATTGATGCCTTCTTTACTGTGAGTGAATGTGCTATCCAGACAGTTATCTAAGAGTGTTTGTATATGTTGGTTACTGGTTGCTTTCTGGTGTTCTTCTGTGCTGTTTTGTGCCCATCTGTATGAACTTCTGATGTTGTACAGCTTACTGGGCTGTGAATGTCTGATGTTGTACAGCTTACTGGGCTGTGAATTTCTGATGTTGTATAGCTCACTGGGCTGTGAATGTCTGGTTGTTTCCATGTCTGTTCTTTTCAGAAACAACGTAATATGGCTGTGATCAGACAGAGGTGTTAGTGGCTTGACAGTGAATGAGCTGGGAGAGAAAGGGTCAATGTCTGTAATCATATAGTCTACTGTGCTGTGGCCAAGAGGTGAGCAATAGGTGAATCTCCCCAAAGAGTCCCCCCGTAACCTACCATTGACAAAGTACAGACCCAGGCTTTGACAGAGCTACAACAGATCCCTTCCGTTGTTGTTGATGGTGCTGTCTCTGTTGTTTCTATGGGGGAGATGAAGACAGTTAGAAACAGTATGGCCTGTAATAAAGCTGTCCCCTTGTGTGCTCGTTAGATCAGGTAGTGTTCCTGTGCGCGCATTTGTGTCCCCACATTTGTGTCCCCACATGTGTCTCTCGCTCTCTGAGGCTGCCACTATGACTCAATGAATAATTCAGTCATTCTGGACATATCTGTTGAAGGGGGCAATCTGCAGTTCGAGCAATAACAAAGAGTTGAGGGATGGGGCTGGAGAAATGTAACCACTCTCAAATTCATAGACAGAACCATGGATGTAAGGACTGACCATCCGAGAGAGAGAGAGAGAGAGAGAGAACCTGCACGAGACAAAGAACACATATACTTCTCCCCTGGGGGCTGTGATGTGTGATCAGAAGTCCCCTGGGGGCTGTGACGTGTGATCAGAAGTCCCCTGGTGGGCTGTGATGTGTGATCAGAAGTCCCCTGGGGGCTGTGATGTGTGATCAGAAGTCCCCTGGGGGCTGTGATGTGTGATCAGAACTGTGATTACTATAGATGGAAGCCATGTGATTCCTCAATGGCTTTTGTTCTACAAGGAAATTACATGTGATCAGAGCCTTGTGTGATGTAATGTCATCCACGTTGCCTTTCAGTTGCCGATCTGCACTGAGCGTGTGTGTTTCGGGTCTATCATGACACCAAGTCAGGGGAGCCGCAAGCCAGATGAGTCTCGGACCAAAGAAGAGCTGCTGCCACTGGCTACTGACTTCATAGACCAGTACTACACCTCCATCAAAAGGCAGGAGAGTTGCACAAACACCCTATACTTCAGTTATTTACATACCTTTGAATGTACTTGCATGCGTCCCTCATTGCCAGCATCCTCACCAGTAGTACAAATGTCATTTGTTTGTCCTCATATATATACATATGATGTAAATAGTACTCTAAAAATGTGTTACTTTAAAGTACCTCTTTCTTTGTGACACTCATGCCTGGGTGCCCATAATGTTTGTTTTTTTATAACAAATAAAATGTATTTTATTGAGGGAAAGGTTTGGGGGAAAGGTTTGGAAGCGGCTCATAATAATGTCCGTAACGGAGCCAATGGAATGGCATCAAACACCTGGAAACCATGGAAACCATGTGTTTAATGTATTTGATAACGTTCTACTGATTCCGCTCCAGTCGTTACCACGAGCCCGTCCTCCCCAATTAAGGTACCACCAGCCTCCTGTGGCTCACACATACATATATATTCCTATACATTCAGGAAGAGCACAGCCTCCATAGAATTCATTTCACAATAATAATGTATAGCTCTTTTTACTTGCACACAATATACTGTAGCTTGGTCACCCCAGCCCCAGGGTCCACCGCGCTGCAACGCCCCAACCCAACACACCCCCACGCTTCAGGAACTTTGTCAAACATTTTTTACTGGCTTCGGGTGTACTAGGCCAGGGCCAGAATGACAATCCACAGGACGGTGGACCCCCGGGGCCAGAGCAGCCCAGCAGCTAAGAATAGCCTAAAGAGGTTTAGAGAATGTTTTTGATGCAAAACGGACTCTAAATGCAATTGTTCTGACATGACCCTTGTGTTACCCCCGGCTCTGTCCTCCTGCCTGTGTATACTGTAACAGGTTTGGCTCGAAGGCCCACCTTGACCGGCTCGAGGAGGCGACTAAGGAGATAGAGGGTTCTGGAACGTACCAGCTGAAGGACACAGAGCTGATCTACGGAGCCAAACACGCCTGGAGGAACGCTTCCCGCTGTGTAGGACGTATCCAGTGGTCCAAACTACAGGTCAGTAACAGCACTGTGTAGGACGTATCCAGTGGTCCAAACTACAGGCCAGTAACAGCACTGTGTAGGACGTATCCAGTGGTCCAAACTACAGGTCAGTAACACTGTGTAGGACGCATCCAGTGGTCCAAACTACAGGTCAGTAACAGCACTGTGTAGGACGTATCCAGTGGTCCAAACTACAGGTCAGTAACAACACTGTGTAGGACGTATCCAGCGGTCCAAACTACAGGTCAGTAACAACACTGTGTAGGACGTTGTCACGGTCTTCCTCCTCTTCATCTGAAGAGGAGAGGTGAAAAGGATCAGAGGACCAATATGCGGCGTGGTAAGTGTCCATGATAAATCTTTAATAAAGAAAGACTGAACACTATACAAAAGAGTAACAAAAACAATAAACCAAATTAGACCGTGAAGCTACAAAATGAGACCTGTGCTGACACAAGCCACTAACATAGACAATCACCCACAAACAAACAGTGCAACCCAGACTACCTAAGTATGATTCTCAATCAGAGACAACTAATGACACCTGCCTCTGATTGAGAACCATACTAGGCCGAAACATAGAAATGCCCCAAAACATAGAAAAACAAACAGACTGCCCACCCAACTCAAGCCCTGACCATACTAAATAAATACAAAACAAAGGAAATAGGTCAGAACGTGACAGACGTATCCAGTGGTCCAAACTACAGGTCAGTAACAACACTGTGTAAGACGTATCCAGTGGTCCAAACTACAGATCAGTAACAACACTGTGTAGGACGTATCCAGTGGTCCAAACTACAGGTCAGTAACAACACTGTAAGCAGTATATACAGTAGGGAGAACAAGTATTTGATTCACTGCCGATTTTGCAGGTTTTCCTACTTACAAAGCACGTAGAGGTCTGTAATTTTTATCATAGGTACACTTCAACTGTGAGAGACGGAATCTAAAACAAAAATCCAGAAAATCACATTGTATGATTTTTAAGTAATTAATTTGCATTTTATTGCATGACATAAGTATTTGATACATCAGAAAAGCAGAACTTAATATTTGGTACAGAAACCTTTGTTTGCAATTACAGAGATCATACGTTTCCTGTAGTTCTTGACCAGGTTTGCACACACTGCAGGGATTTTGGCCCACTCCTCCAAACAGACCTTCTCCAGATCCTTCAGGTTTCGGGGCTGTCGCTGGGCAATACGGACTTTCAGCTCCCTCCAAAGATTTTCCATTGGGTTCAGGTCTGGAGACTGGCTAGGCCACTCCAGGACCTTGAGATGCTTCTTACGGAGCCACTCCTTAGTTGCCCTGGCTGTGTGTTTCAGGTCGTTGTCATGCTGGAACACCCAGCCACGACCCATCTTCAATGCTCTTACTGAGGGAAGGAGGTTGTCGGCCATGATCTCGCGATACATGGCCCCATCCATCCTCCCCTCAATACGGTGCAGTCAACCTGTCCCCTTTGCAGAAAAGCATCCCCAAAGATTGATGTTTCCACCTCCATGCTTTACGGTTGGGATGGTGTTCTTGGGGTTGTACTCATCCTTCTTCTTCCTCCAAAGTTTTGGAGTTTAGACCAAAAAGCTCTATTTTTGTCTCATCAGACCACATGACCTTCTCCCATTCCTCCTCTGGATCATCCAGATGGTCATAGGCAAACTTCAGACGGGCCTGGACATGCGCTGGCTTGAGCAGGGGGACCTTGCGTGCGCTGCAGGATTTTAATCCATGACGGCGTAGTGTGTTACTAATGGTTTTCTTTGAGACTGTGGTCCCAGCTCTCTTCAGGTCATTGACCAGGTCCTGCCGTGTAGTTCTGGGCTGATCCCTCACCTTCCTCATGATCAGTGATTGACCGTCATCTTGAACTTCTTCCATTTTCTAATAATTGCGCCAACAGTTGTTGCCTTCTCACCAAGGTGCTTGCCTATTGTCCTGTCGCCCATCCCATCCTTGTGCAGGTCTACAATTTTATCCCTGATGTCCTTACACAGCTCCCTGGTCTTGGCCATTGTGGAGAGGTTGAAGTCTGTTTGAGTGTGTGGACAGGTGTCTTTTATACAGGTAACGAGTTCAAACAGGTGCAGTTAATACAGGTAATGAGTGGAGAACAGGAGGGCTTCTTAAAAAAAAACTAACAGGTCTGTGAGAGCCGGAATTCTTACTGGTTGGTAAGTGATCAAATACTTATGTCATGCAATAAAATGCAAATTAATAACTTAAAAATCATACAATGTGATTTTCCAGATTTCTGTTTTAGATTCCGTCTCTCACAGTTGAAGTGTACCTATGATAAAAATGACAGACCTCTACATGCTTTGTAAGTAGGAAAACCTGCAAAATCCGCAGTGTATCAAATACTTGTTCTCCCCACTGTATATATATATATTTATATATTTAAATTCCGTACTCTGACATTGCTCAATCTGATATTTCTTCATTTCTTTATTATTTTTGATTTAGTTTAGATTTGTATGTATTGTTTTGCATTGTAAGGTATACTGCAGTTAGAGCTAGGGACATAAGCATTTTGCTACACCTGCGATAACATCTGCAAAATATGTGTACGAGACCAATACAATTCGATTAGATTTTGTCCAAATTAAAGCTAAGATGCCACCAGTTATGAAGAAACATCTAAAATCCACTGGAATGGAGGTACATAACACGCCTCTCGCCTCTCGTCATGATATGTGTAATATGTCAATACATGTGACTAATTTGCACCTATCGGGTAAAGCACTGAATAGAAGGAAAGGTCAACTTTGAAAAATAAATGAATGCATTGCAGAGTGATGTATTCCACCATTTTATTTCAATAACTTATTGGCTTTTATGTCTATATATACACCCTAACGGAGGCAGGGCAGACATCCCAAAGGTTAGGAGTAAAACTATCAAATATAGGCTGAGGATGAAAGAAGTGATATCTAAGGTGAAACAAATCACACTGTAATGGAAAATAGAGTGATGCCGCTTTCATTTATTTGCCTGACCATATAGCGGTAACAAGAAATGACAACATGCTTTTACTGAGGTCCTTGGATTCTTTAATATGTGTTGAATTTGAGTTGTTTCATTAGTGGTGACATGACGAAGAACTTCAGGATGAAAGATTGCACTCAATAAAACTGTGGTAGCGTTCATAACATTCTTTAAATACATGTTTTCGTAACAGGTATTCGATGCCAGGGACTGCACAACGGCTCACGGAATGTACAATTACATCTGCAATCACATCAAGTATGCCACTAATAAAGGAAACCTGAGGTGAGTTGGTAGTGCAAATTTAGACAAATAAAAAAGACTTAGCTAGATAAAAGAAAGCCAACCTGT